>NC_049208.1:7084271-7224271 GCF_013347855.1 Anguilla anguilla | reverse complement strand
TGCCTCTTCACCACATGAACAGTGGCCACCCCCAGCCCTGCCTCATAACGGTAAATGTTATGGCTCTTCTTAATGGTTTCAGTTTGCAGCTTAGGATCACTCCCCAGGTGTATTGAAATCTCCCGAAAAGGGGGGATTCTTTTCTGTGTCTTTAAATGATGGCCAATGATACATGAAATGTTCTGGGGCCAGCCTGACCCCTGCTCCTCCGACCCCGTGTGCCCCCAAACCCGCTCACACCGCAACTTGCCAATGATATACCGCTCTTCATTTTGGAGGAGGTCAGCCCCATAATCTTCTCCCCCCCCCCCCAACCCCCCTCCATCTCTCTTTCTAGTATTTCTAGTAACTGTCACAAACGCACTCATGATTCAGTTACGGCTCCGGTACCTGTGCCCACACCTGAAGGCGGAACGTAGCGGGGAAGGGGGGGCCGCTGCTTTAGTTGGGTCCTCTCTCAGACTGGCGGTGTCGGGGGTGATTTAAAGACCCATTGTATTTCACAGGCATGAAATCATCCTATTACGCTCCGACTGCTGACCTGATGCTCACTGTGAAACCAATAAGCGTACGCACACACAGCACATGCACATGCACACACACACATGCGCACACAGAACACACACACACACACACACACATGCACACACAGAACACACACACACACGCACACACATGCGCACACAGAACACACACACACACACACTGCGCACACACATGCATGCACACACAGCACATGCACATGCACACACGCACATACATGCACACATGCGCACACAGAACACACACACACATGCGCACACGCAAGAACTCTTCCGAAGTTATCCTCTCTTAACAGGACGTTTCATTTATTATTTGATGTGAAACGTGTTTAGAAATGTAGCCCGCCGTACGACCCATTCTCCGCAATCCCTTTCGCACGTTCGCACACGAGGCCGATCCTCAGCGGAGTCGGGAATGTCGGAGACGCGCTTCACCTCCCGAGCATCGGAGAGAGAGCGCCGGGACCGCTGGGACCGCTGGCGGCCGTTTCGCGCGCCGCGTCCGTCCCCGCGGAGCCGTCCCGTCCCTGACGCGGCCCTCCGGGCGCGGCAGGTGTCCCAGCCAGCGCTCGAAATGTCACCCCGTCACTCCAGAGTCCCGAGTCCTCATAATCCTCCCCCGGGCCCCCCCCCCGTCTCTGACACACACGGCCTTAACCCCCTCCTCGCCCCTCCCTACCCCACCACAGCCACGGGTGAACTTTAAAAATGCATAGACCCTGAAAAATGCAGCCCTCTAGGGGGGTCCAGGGGCATGCCCCCCAGGATGAGTTTTTTTTTTTTTTTTTTTAAAGAGCATCTGTGAAATTATCATTTCTATTGAATTCTAAGGGGAAAATGCTAAAGACTACTGATGAGTGTATCCCAATCACAACGTGAAACCTCCATCTTTATTAGCCTACTGTGTATGAAATGATTTCTCATCATCATGCTATATTATTGGGGGTGATATTTGGCCTTTTTTGTAATATTGGGAAGGGTTGTAACCCCTCTACCATGCCCCCCCTCCTGGGAACGCAGGTGTCGGAGGCTGACAGGCTTCAGGTAATAACGTCGGCCAATAAATTACGCCCTTGACCGAAGTGCAGTGCATGCTGGGGACCAGAGAATGATGGGAACGTGAGAAGCGGTGTGGGGGGTGGGGGTGGGGGGGTGGGGGGGGGGGGGTGTGCGTGGGATATCCAGTGACGGATCGCCTGCAGGAGACGTGGGGACGCGCTGGAAGACGGATACCCGCAGTTCGGATGCTCTATGAAAGGGAGGTAGAAAAAGGAGGACAAACGCTGGGCCTGGAGCACACTGGGCCTGGAGCACACTGGGCCTGGAGCACACTGAGCCGTTTACACCGCGACTCCGACTTTATTTCTCAAACAAAGAATCCACCTGAGGGGGTTTGCTTTTTCCACACGTTTTTTTTTTTTTTTACTCGAGAGCATCTAAAATTAATTTTCAAGCTCCGCAATATAAAACGTTTTAAATTATAGTCGCGAGGTAAATTAACAGCTGTGTGTGTTCTTGGAAAATAGTGCTCGGTGACCTCTAAGAGCAAAGCAAAAAAAAAAAAACACCCCCAGGTATTTTATCTCAATCTGCCAGTGAGTGAGTGAGTTATTTTCCGTTGTTTTGATCCTTCCGTCTAACTGACAGAGGGAAGGCTATTTGAGGACAGAAGTTAATATTAGCCGACGTTATTACCTGAAGCCTGTCAGCCTCCGACACCTGCGTTCCCAGGAGGGGGGTGCTTAATTAACACTCTGTCCGAAAGACCGGACCCCCCCCCCCCCCCAGCTTTTTTCGTGAACTCTATGGCACACTTTCCAAAAAAAAACACGAAGAGAGGAACTACATCAATACAGAATTAATATGTAATGGGGTGGGTCTGCTGTGGGTCTTGAGCCTTGGGCCTTCGGTAGTTGCAGTGCACATCTAAAGGATGCAATTAGCTCGCTGAACTGAAGACCTGTGGTCCGCAGCCAGGGGAACTAATCACGCTCTTATCGAAATGCTCCCGGAGCTGCGCTTTATGTAGCGGACTCTCGTGCTCAGTGGCGTCTCTGCACTCTGTGGGGGGGGGGTGGGGGAGGTGGGGGGTGTTGGTGTACTTGGCGTGCCTGTACTCTGTAAAACTATAGGGGGAAAAAAAACTGTCAGTTCAGTTCAATTTTATTTTATTTCCATAGCGCTTTTTTTTTTTTTTTTTTTGCGAAGATACTGTCACAATGATGTTTTACAGATGAAACTAAAAGGAAAATTTGGCAAAAAACCAGCCCTGAAACTCCAGTCAGGTAAACAGAGGTCGTAAAATCGTCCGTACGACATGGGTAGTGAAGCTCAGAAGTGCACATGAATCTATTCAATTCGAGAGTGAGGAGATAAATGTCATGAAAGTCGAGGGAAAAACAGTATTTGCTGTTTATTTGACAAATGGCCATGGTTTGTTTATGGAACGTCTCATCTTAACAACTTGTCAAGGTTTTCTACGATCGCTCATCTTAATTGTTTTCATTCTCGAGCTGTACATAGTTGGAATTGTACCAGTGAAAATGGAAAACTATTTTCTAATTTAATTTCTTACACAACTTGAAAATACCTGGTCACCAATAAAAAGTTTACACTTAGCTTGTTGGGGCGCTTCTACAATATATACAGCCTACTGGATTGAGCTGAGTGACTGAGCGTGCAAAACCACAGGAACCACAGGAAGTACTTTAACAGTCCAGGGTCTACAGTGACATGAGCAATATTAGTACAGCAAACCTGACTCTACATTGGGTGACGGAGGTTATGGATATTTCCCTAGGCGAATAACGTTAGTCAATGTCGGACGTGGAAAGAAAGAGCGTTTCAACCTCTGCGTTGAGTCAACTGAAAAAAATTGCAAGTCACTGTTGTCCCT
Organism: Anguilla anguilla; assembly: GCF_013347855.1. Lineage (NCBI taxonomy): Eukaryota > Metazoa > Chordata > Actinopteri > Anguilliformes > Anguillidae > Anguilla > Anguilla anguilla. The sequence continues at coordinate 7,220,833 of NC_049208.1, read as the reverse complement.
GTCACTGAGAGTGCGTATATTCTGTCTGTTTACTTCATGAGGGCCTGTATAATAATATAATGAATAATATAATATTAACCTTTCAAGCATAGAGCACAAAGTGCTTTCTAAAGCAGATAAAAAATAAGGCCAACTGGTATCCAGTATTATATAGTATCCAGGACAACTGGCAACATCTTACATCATGCTAGCTGTTCATATGGATGGTTACTTTCTTTTCTGGCTATGAGTCTGACTCTGTGGGCATTAGACAGCGCCGTGGCTATGCTTGCATTGAGTAGGACAGAAGACGTGATTACTGTATGTCTCCAGTTTAGTACACTTGCACTTGCTGGCAGCAGAGGTAGGTCCGGGTCCGGCAGGGCTCTTGGTGCAGGCATGGTGAGGGCCCAGGTGTGTATGTGTGTGTGTGTGTGTGTGTGTGGTATGGGGAGCCTCTGATAGGATTACTGAAGAACTGATGCCTTCACTCCATCTCACCCTGCAGGGGCTGACTGTTGGTGAGCTCTCTCTCTCTCTCCCTCTCTCTCTGTCTTCATCCCTCTCTCTCTTGCTCTTTCTTCCCCTCTCTCCCCCCTCTTCTCTCTCTCTCTCCCTGTCTTTTCGTCACCTCTCTCTTGTTCTTTCTTCCCCTCCCCCCTCCTCTCTCTCTGTCTCTCTCCCTCTCTGTCTTCACCCCTCTTGTTCTTTCACCCCCTCCTCTCTCTCTTTCTCTCTCGCTCTCTGTCTGAATACAATATTCAGATACGTCCATGGGATCAACAGGAGTAAACCGATGTGCCATTTGCGCACGCAGCGTCTGTGAAATATTAATGTATAACCAGTCGAACTGTGTGAGGGTATAAAATGTAGTCTGAAGAATGATATTTTTTATTTTATTTATTTATTTCCCCCCCCAGCCCCCGCCCCCGCCCCCGCCCCACCACCCCAACTTACTCTGCAGTCTGAGCACAAACCAGCTGAAAAACTACTTTCCACTGAGGAACGGGGCAGGGAGCACGCGCTACCCTCGACAGGCTAACCTGATTACCATCCCTTTCCCTCCCTCCTGTCTGCGAGTGGGAGGTGGCCGGGTCACTATATACCGCATTATGCTGCTGAAGTGAGATTTTTGGGCTGCCGGGAGGGAACTGAGGTGGGCAATGGGGTCCAACCCCCACCAACATGACTGCTGAGGAGTAGCTTTTCCCCTTATCCCCCCCCCCCTGCATCAGAGGGAGCCTGCTGGTCTGTGGAGCTGCTGTTCCCTCTAACAGGGGGGGCCCGGTGGTCGATGTTGATGGGAGAAAGCTTGTTTTTTTTTTTTTTTTCAGTCACTGCGGGGGTGTGGCCAACCTGAAACGCCAGCAGAGTATTGAACTGCGAGCGCACACTTTGATCACTTTTGACACGTTTGTCTGATCGTTGCATCAGAAAAAAATACACAGCAGCAGACTTGGCCAGAAAACCCACAACAGAGTAATGCTAACATATTTATGCTTGTGCAGAATAATATATCCTGAAAGCTGTCCGTACAACGTGGTTATATACGCAAATAGCCATTTATAAAATACGCTAAATAAAAACACAAGCGCAGTAAAATGGATAATAGTGTCTGCCAAATAAATGTAATGTAATGCAAAATCCCAGCTAACAAAAAACATTGACAAAATATTCAAGTAACTTTGTGAGAACATTTTGTGCTAGCTGGGATCCTGCTTAATCTGTCTTCAATAGGAACAGCGGGGAGGCGGACACATAAAAGGTCAGACAAACCAGGGGGGGAAAAAAAACAACAAAAAAACAGAAATTTCAAACTGATGCAATTTCAAAATGTGAACATACAAGAATTAATCTGTTTTCAAAAGGTCTATTACCAAAATATCAGCATGAAATGTCATTTTTCAATGTGAAAATTGCCATAACACGAACATTAGGTAACAATAAATCCAATAATAAAATGCAGACAAATGCTTTTAACACATCTGTGGTAAGACTGGGCCAGCCGAATGTAGGCTGTCACGGTTTAGTCACGAGTATATACGAAATGTATTCGTGTACTGTTTGGAAGCCTGGCACATTAGAATTCTGGGATTAGAAAAATGAGTTAAGACTTGTGTGCTGGTATCTAACAATCAGTCACACATGGTGGTCTCAAGCGTGGATGTACCATTAAAGTGCCACACTGGTGCAAATGTTTGCACTTGGTCGGGCTGTCAGTCTCAGTTAAATGTGTGTTGCATGACCCGGTAGATCATTTATACAGGAGGCAGTCATACCGGGGTTCACTGTATTCAAGGAAGGATTATGGAACTGGCCTTGTAACTCTGAGACTGGAGGCTGTGTCTACTCGGCAAATAAATGGTGTAATGAAAATGTGTTAAAACTGTATTCCAGTTGGATACTAATCAACTTTTTTTATTTATTTATTTATTTTTTGTTAAACTGTAAGACTATATAATCGAAAACTACTTTTTAAAGGCTAGTTAACTAAGCTGATCAACTGAGAGAGAGGAATTTGCTGTAATGAAAACCAGTGTACACACAGACCCTCCGGGGCCTGAGTTCGATACCCTTTGGTCTGAGATAATGACGGGCATTAACATTTAATGATTGGCTCGTCATTACCTGTCAATCATTTGACTGCTATAGGGGAGTCCACACAGTGAGAGAGTGAGAGAGAGAGAGAGAGAGAGAGAGAGCGGGGGGGAGAGAGGGAGAGGGAGAGGGAGAGGGAGAGGGAGAGGGAGACCTTCATAGACAATAAAAGTTTGGATCTAACTGAAAGGCAGGAAGGAAGACTCATCTGAGATTGCGACCTAATCCTTTTATCAGCTGAATTTTCTGGAACTGTACAGCTTTCCCACTGAAAAGTAGGAAGAAAAGCTGCAGATATGGCTGGCACCGTACATCTTATTGCATTTAAATCCACTGGGCCTATTTACATGCCCTGAGGTTTTCTGTGCTTAGAAACACTGGGATCTCATATCGTGTTTAAAAAAAAAAGAAAAAAGAAAAGAAAAACAATATGTCTTCGTGGTTTATCTATCACGTGTAGTAAGACACGTCAAGGTCACAAATTCGGTCACAGGTAGGATTATGAAGCATTGTGGGGAACCAGAGTACTACTTTGCCTGGGGAACCGATCCAGAATCAGTTCACCCAACCTCAGTTCTATTCTCCATCACTGTGTTTGGGAAAAATCTGGAAGTAGTCCTAGGTCAGTGATCGGCAAGGGTATAATCTATTTACAATGGAAGGTGAATTCTGGATCACTAGGTTGCAACTCTATTTTTGCTCCATTTATTATTCTGTGTACTGTACCACTCTACCGCTCCAGGGAAGAAGGAAAAAAAACTGCTTAAAGCTGAACACAGGCAGTTACAGTATGCAGCTTGAACACGCAAGCCGCTCGCGCTCTCGCAACTGTTGATGAATAATTCAAGACTGTTTTTCCTTCTCTCGCTCGGTTATCGCACTTAAGCGTTCTGAACTCGGCGTGTTCCAAAAAATGAAGGATTCATCGTCTTTGAGTCATCACGGTGTCAGCGTGGATATTTGAGGGGGAAATTATCCATAAGGCAGGCATGGGTCCTAATCAGTAGTGAACACAGTGCCGTATGTAAGATAAGGACACCAACGAACGGGCTGATGGTAATAGAAACTGTGATCTCATTCTATCCGATGCCTTGAGCTTTCCACGTTCCTGACACGTTATAAAACCTTTATTTATTTATTTACAGATAAAGGTGGCATGTGGTGCTGAATACCAACTCTGGGTAATGGCTAATTTTTTTCGCGCGTGTCACTTTCTCGGTCGGAACTGTTTTGTGACATCTCCGGCATCTTGTCCGTCTGTCTCAGATCGCTCGCCGCTCCGTGAAGATCAAAGTCGGCTGCAGCTCGGTTTTCTCTGGTCCCTGCGAGCAAAGGCCAGAATCTAGACGTTTAGAGGGGTGGAAATCTAGGCTAAGAGATGTTTTTCGACATAAACCGGACCGGGTTATCCCCAATTTAGCTCCGGTTTCACCCGGATATAGCCTGACTACGTCCTAGTTGACTAGAAAACTTTCACTTTTCAACAAAATGTTTGAGTTTTCACTCTAATGCCTTGATGGCATTTCATCAACATTTCCAGACAAGTGTTTGCTGATAATGGAATAGTGCTGTCTAACCTTAAGCTTCTGTTCCTTTTTCTGACTGGGTATATCTGCCAAAAACACATTTCCAAGGTCGAGTGTCATTTTTGTTTTTTTACTAATTTAATAGCACTGATAAAAGTGTTTCAAACCTCTCAACTGATTTTGTAAAATACTGTTAGCACCAGATAAGAATCACGATCATATTTAGAGGCGACCCAGATGGGGTATGAAACCAGCCCTGTTTTCCCAGTAGCGCATGCCCATAAACAGAAACGCAGAAAAGCGAGATTATGCAGGCGTGCCTGCTGAAATTACAAACTGCACCGCGGCGAAGCGATCGCGGCGCGCGGCTGCACAGCTGTGCGATAACGGGATTCCGCCGGGGTAAAAAAAAAAAAAAATCTCTCGCGGTCAGATAAGAGACGGCGAAGGCGCTGACTCGGACGGAACGTTGCTTTATTCGCGTCGGCGCTGATAGTCCGGTCACGGGGGGGTGCGCAGCAGCCCGCCACCGCACAAGGGCTCCGCTTTCTTCCTCTCCCGTTCCGTCTTCATAATCGTTGTTGATAAGCGTAACAAAACAAAAAAAGTGCAATAATCTCTTTCGTTCTTATGTTTGATTGTTTGACAGGCTTGTTATTGTCTTGTCGCCTTTATAGCTATATGAACGTTTGCATATCAAATGTCCTCAAAACAACCACCGATACGATAGTCTCAAGCGGTATAAAAACGTCTCTATATGTTTTTATTATTTTTTTTATACAACGCCTGAGTTGTTCAACTATTGGCCCAGAGGTACGCATTCCCCCATTGTCTTCCGTTGTATTGTATAAAGAAATGTGTGTATTTGCTGTTTCAGTGATTTATAAGTAAATGAGGCGTATTATTTGGTCTCGAGACCGTTTCCCCTTGGCGTGGTAATTAAAATGCATTTATTCACAGAGCCTTTGTTTTCAGCACTCAGTTATCTAGGCCCGTGCATGAACCGTATGTTCATATGCGGTATCAGAAATAAGGCATGAAAATGTGTGCAAAAGAACCCCCTGCTGCGGTGTAATGGGTTCTCTTTCACATCTTTCAAAAAAAATCACATCCTGTAATTTCTATGAGAGCTCATTACGTTGTTGTATGTTTGGGGAGGGGAAAATAATGGGATGGTGGAATATGATTGCATCACTGGCGAAAAAAAGAGGCAGCTGTAATTAATGCAATGAATGTTTCTGGAGCCGTTTGTTGTCAGACAAGCGTTAGAGTAATGGTCTGCTTCGGAGGCTTAAGAATGTGTTTGATTGTGGTTTCGAGGATCAGCATAAATCAGGCACCAACGTTTGCTTTGGGTGCCCCCCCCCCCCCGCGCTCCTTCACAAAATCCAGCCCTCTGTACTTTCACAGTTTAAAAAAACGGGTCCGTTTAATTTAATGCCATATGGTCCTCAGTCCCGCCACTTTATAATCTCCTGTTTGCCTATGACCGCGAGCTCTATTTACATCCGTATTAGTATTACTCGCTAATTAGTTTCCCACTTTCCTCTCGCCGTTTCGGTCTCTCGGGCCAGAAGCCCAGCTGAAACGCTCAAAGCAGTTCACGGCTTTTCTTTGAACACCCAGAGACACCAGCGCTGGTCACACACACACACACACACGCGATACATTCTGTTTACTGAGCCGGATTTTCAGCTCTTAAAATCTGACAGTTTCTAACTCTAACTGTCGCCGCTTTAGTTAAGCGTTTTCGACTTTCTCCCAAGCGGCTTAATAATATTTATATGAACGGCTGTGGTTAACAACTGAAAAGTCAGAGTCAGCGCACAGAGAGTAGACTGCAAGAGAAGTTCTTACAAAAAAACAAAAAGAAAAAAAAGCTTCTGGATGAAGGAGGAGTAGGGAGACATTATCCCTAATGCAGATCTTTATTGTGCTTAAATCGTTTTGTGTAAAACATTGAACAGCCTCTGATTAATGAAGACCTTGTTCTATCAGTTGCCACACTGCTGCAATTAGTGGTTCAGTTCTACTTCCAGACCTGGGTCAAATATGTATATTTGTTTTGGATTCAAATACTTTTCTACACTTTACTGATCTTGTCTGGTGTACTGGAACCAATGGAATACTCTCAAAAAGTGCAAACCCTCACCTTCTGGTCATATTGGCAGGCTCAATTACACCAGGCAAGATCAACAGAGCACAGAAAAGTATTTGAATCCAAAACAAATATGTATTTGACCCATTGGTCTGTCTACTTCGTATTTTATCTTCCATCTTGTATTGGACGTACTGCGAAGGAGGAGTCGCTTGGGTGTCTGAATATTGAAACAAGGCTGTTTCTTCAATCGGTTAGCCTGGCCTGGCGCTCCGCGCTCTAGCTCTGTTGCACATGACCTGCGGGCGCGAATTCAAGAGATTTATATGTGAAATAAACCCGAACACCAGATGTACTCTCTGAGTAATAAACAGAATCGTATCAAAATAGTGAAACTCTTGCAGCCAGAGCCAGACTATATTAACTCTGGCCCGCACTTCGATTTGTCTTCGAGTAAAAAAATTTAATCCAGCGCTTTCTAAATTTAAATGTTTTGCCCTTCTTGACGGAAGACGTATTCACTCAGATTTAAGCCTTCCCAGTGAGCTGAAACCTGGAATCTAGACATGGTAGGATTCTAGGTTGAGAGAAGTTTTGAGGTAAAAGGGCTAGGTTGACCCCAGTATAGGTCGGGTTTTACCCATCTGCTGATGTCCTAGCCAGCTGGGAAAAACCAATTGTAGCCAGGTTTTCTCCTGAACGCCTACACGCCCTTTCACCAACTTTTCACCCCAAAAATATTCACTGGGTTCTTTTAAGTTGTGGGCACATAAGTCACGAGCCCCATGAAAAAAGCAGAGATGTCTTTTGGGTTATGTAGTTCATCCATCCACTTTCTTTAACTGCTTATTCCTGGTCAGAGTTGGAGCCCATCCCAGTTTGCAGTTCGCAAGAGGCATGAATACACCCTGGACAGGTCGCTGCCAATCCATCACAGGGCCCCCACACACACACATACCCGTTCTCTCATACATTCATGCCTACAGGCAATTTACAGTCTCCAATTAGCCTTGCCTGCTTGTCTTTGGACTGTGGGAGGAAACCGGGAGTACCCAGAGGAAACCCACACAGACACAGGGATTAATGCGAAATTGGAAGATGCTGTATGCTGATGAAAACAACATACAAACTCTGGCACAGGAAAGCCCTTGGTCAGGATTAAGCGCCTCCTTGCTCTGAGTCAACAGCGCTATTCGCTGCACCCCACGTGGGTTGCCTAGTCCGTGGTGGAAATCCTCTTCTTTTATCAGTTTTGAGGGGGGGATGCCTAAGGCTCTGACAGTCTCCCTGTAATGATTCTGGCCCTGTGCACACAGGACAGGCGCGGACGCTGCCTCTCAGAGAGAGAGAGAGAGAGCTGCTGATTTGGCACGATTGTCCAACAGCTGCCATTAGTCCGAATAAAGCCAAACAAACAGGTCTGACAGGTGATTAATGGGGGTGTGGGAGATATGCTGATGAAAGCGGGGGGGGGGAGGCGGTAATTACCAGCGGATTTGAGCGACGAGAGTCGCCAACGCCAGAGTCGTCCACAGGACCCGAAAGGGACCTGAAGCACTTCCTGTGACAGCAGGAAGTGCTGCAGAACCTCGCTCGACTGGGCTTTTTCTTTCCTTTCCTCTAACGACGCACAGACTGCATCCGCAACAAGTGTCCTGGCTAAAGGATCCTTCGAGAGCCTCCTAGCTCCTCGGCTCCTGTGGCTCCTCCAAGGAGCATTTAACGGATCAGAAAAGGTCCTTAAAAGATGGCGGACCTCGATTAATCTCCGGGTCGGGCCCGAGGTCCAAGGAGATGAGAACTAATAAAATAAGCTGATTGGAATGAGCCCGCAAGACCATCCTGCTAACGGTATAGATCCCTCTTTCCCCAGGTAATACTTCCAGAAAATTCTACCCCACCTGAGGCTGAGGCTGCTGGTGTCTGCCAGCGCTTTGCATTGTCCAGGTTTCGATACAGGAGCGTGGGGCCAAACCACAGAAGATAGCTTCATAAAATATGCATGGCTGTAGCTACCGATTCTGACATTAGTTCAGGGGCGTGCTGACATCTATGGAGCATGTCTGTGGCAGTCCACGCATTTCCCCGGATCCACCAATTTGACTGTCCCCGGTGTACGGGTACGGGTTAAATTACCTGCTGTAAAAAGAAGGGGGAAAATTGATGGTAGTCTACGACCAAACAAAAGAAGTGTTAATAGCCACTCTTTAATCTGACTAATCCCTTATTTTAGGGAGCTGGGGAGGTTGTGCTTTTCGGTTCGCACCGTGAATTGGAAATGTACTTTCAGATGAGAAAGGAAAGGGAGAAAAAAAAAAACAAGTCAAAGCTGTGAACAATGGTGAATCACATAGAGGCGGAAATCAGAGATCAAACTAAGAGGGGGAAATAAAAAGGTTTCTTGAACTTTCCTTAGCTGGTGAATGTCTCCTTTCCCCCCCCCCCTGTTTTCATTTTAACAATGCCTTCCTAGCAATTCATCCGCTGGTTCGGCGGGTACTTGTATCCGAATCTGTTCTCTCCAGGCCAATAAGCGGAAGATGGATGCATTCACACACCGCCACAGAAAGAGTTCTTGATGTTTTGTTTACACCGTTCAGAATAACCCCTTGTTTGTTATGACTTCTCATTCAGAACGTTCCTCACTGAGGTGTCACTCTATATAAAAACACCCATTTAAATCCTTGTGTCTTAAAATTATTATTTAAATCTCTTTAGATCTAAAAATTTCTTTATAACAAAAAATCACTGTTTTAAAAATAGGTAAATTTAAGGTATTGCTATGGAGTCTTCATGTTGAAACAATTTTTTTTTGTAATTTCCCCTTGTGTAGCTATTTATTACTTCAGATGAAAGTTCTACTCACAGTTGCGGGGGAAGCTTTGTTCTCAAACTCATATCGAACCTGACAGATTGAGGTAAAAAAAGCTTTGCTTCCAATCTTTTTTTGACCTGAGGATGAGTCTTGTATACAGGTTAGCTTCTCTAATCGCTGTGCTTAAACTCTGGCTTTGACAATGGGCTGGGAAATATCCGTTCTCTATATGTGACTAATAACATCTTGAATGGTTCTCTCTCAAAAAAAAAAAAAAACAATTTTGGTTTCCAAGTGGCTTAATCAGTGAAGGGACTTGGCACAGATTGATACTAGGCATATAGCCCATACCCAGGACAATACAGCTTTGAGATGGTTTAGTCAACTTTGAGACTCCACAGTGCCAAAACACTGAGCATAAAATCCTGCCGGATGTAAAATTAGATTAAGCCAGCCAAAGTTCTTGGGCTACCGGTGACCACAGGCTATCAGGTTTAAACAGCAATAAAGAAAAAAATAGTAAAATAAATCTCCTCTTCGGGGACTGTTTGATGATTGTACACAGCAGTAATTTTCCAAGGACCCATGGATATAAGCTTTAGCATGCCCAGACAAGTATACCCTCCGCAGGATGAGTTCTCAGACGCTTTCTGTCTTTTCACAAAGCCATTTTTGAGCGTCACTTAAACATGTGCGTTATGATGACTGTGTTAAGACCAGGGCTGCCGATATCTTCATAACGAGGACTTGAGCGTGAATTCGGTCCAGTGTATGTGCTATATTACCTCCGTGTTGGGCATAAATTATTGTCAGGGGAGTGGAAAGCACTGCTTGTTTGGGCGGCCTGAGAAGGAAAAAAAGGGGGGTGTCTTTCAAAATAACAAAGCTGAATAAAGGCAGTGACATTGAGATCTGTTATTGCCAAACTTGAGTTCCCTTTCAGGGGATAGGAGCCAATGCTTAACAATGCAGTGTGCTTCAAAGGAGTATTGATTTTTTCTCCGTAGTTAACAGCATTACAGCCATGCAGTAACACTTAGCACAGTGGCAAAAAAAACACCCCAGGCCCCTTGGGTTGATTGACGGTTCCCTTTGCAGCGTGCACTGGTCCAAGGGCGTCCGCGCGGATCTCGAGACAATGGGGTGTCGCTAAGAAACACAAACACGGCTCGCCGGAGACTTCATTCATACCAGTGATACTGTTCGGCCAACAATAGCCGATTTGGTTGTGTCTCCTAACCCGACTTTTGTGCCGGCGACATATAGATGTTACCGTCCGACCTGTACCAGATGTTTACAAACTTTATTATCCGAGGGCCCCCAGGAAAATGCCAGTCCTGTGAATGGTGACATTTCAGACTCGCATCCAACACACACGCCAGGCTGTGATTTATCGGCTGCAGACTGCTACACGAAAGCATGTCTAAGTCATGATGTCATGCTGACAGGACAGCCTGGATCTATATGACGAGCAACTTTCTTTCTTTCTTTTTTTTTTTACGGTGAAAATTGTTTTGTTGAGATAAATGTTTACAGCAGCAGGCATCCACGAACTAGAACCCAGAGACTCTGCCAACTGATAATATTATGAGCCTAGAAGTAATTATTTAATAAATAGCGATTATATGTTATTTTTTCCTGTCTTTATTATTAATAGGGAATTACAGGGATATGAACTTTTCAATGACGAATTGTGCCTATACGCTTGATTGGAAGTTCGTGCAGAGGTATACACTTTTCAATATCAAGTCGAAACAAATAACAAACATTGGTGCGGAAATTGAACATAACCGTAGTCTACACCCACCTCTGTCTGTGCACACCGTTAATAAAGGTGAACCAAGGTAATTTAGTCATGCAAAATGCGAATGCAGTCTCGTCAGAAGTGATTTCGGCGGATTAATCGCTTTGATTTCTCTTACATGTTCGGGGAACCGAGCAATCCGGCGCCGGCAGCCCGCATTTCCTCAGTTCCGGTCCCTCAGATCTCCGTTATCGGGATGAAAGGGAGGCGCGTCTTGATGGGGTCTGACACCGAGCACGCCCCGCGTGCTGTCGGGGGAAGATGATGATCTGCCAGCTGATCCTCCCGTTAGCTTTCATCCTCGCACGCCTGTTTGTTTTCGTCTGCCCCCGGCGCGAGGAGCGCGTCGCCCGTAATGCTTCCCTAATGCAGTCCGAGACCTTTGATCGCGGCGGAATCTCACGCATGCAAAACAACTTGTTTCTGGTTTACGCGAGGGTGTCATGTAACGGGCTAGCGTCTACACTCAGGCAAAGGGGTAAACCGGCCTGGTTGAACTGCTTTGATAACGAAGGCGAGCACCAGTGCGCCGTCATCTTCATGGCGACGAGCTTGTCGCTAAAAGGTTAGGCGTTTGCTTCTCAGCCGCAGTAAACAACGGCGCAAAAGCTGTGTGACAGCGCAAGAATGCAGGTCACTCGCGATGCAGACATCAGCAATTGAGCCTTTGTGCAAACAATGGCCTGGGCAGGACTTCTAACACACTGTAAAGAACAGAATGTCTGACATTTGACGTGTGTAAGTCAAGATACTTAGGCTGCTCAGCGAAAACAAAACTCCATCCGTGACATTTGCCAGCTTTGGTGAACATTCATCTGGGTTGTAAGATCGGGTTGGCAAGTCACTATCATCTTACTTCAGGAAAAATGTTTTCCAATAATACAATAAAAATACTTATTTTATTATGGGGGGAAATACTTTTTTTGTCAGTAGATTTGAACATTGAACAGAGCTTTTGGTAAAGCTTGACTGGCTGGATGTGTCTCTGGCCCCTCTGTGAGAGAGGGTGAGCTGAGGCGGGTACAGGGTCCAGTGGATGAATCCATCTGAAACTGTTACCGGAGACTAGAAGAATATTTGTTTATTTGTGTGCTTGTTTTTTTTAAAGTTGCTATTCAAGGTCTTAATTTCATATTTGTATATTAACCCTTCGTGGTGTAAGATCACAAATATGTGATTAGAATGTACTTAACTGAACATTCTATTGTTGATGTAACAATCACTACTGCCAATGGAAAGCAGTGGAGTTCTAGAACACTGAAAATGTTTTTTTTTTTTTTTAAACATTTCATAAAAAACTGCTCTTCAAATGGTTAAGTACTGCAAAGAAGAAAGGTGCTGATTTTGATTGTAAAATAATTGCAATGAGGTAACCGCCTGAGAACCCACTAATACATGGGTGAAATGGCAACATTTTGATCAAATGTTTTTGATGAAAGAGGGCAATTTGTCGCAGTATGAAATGTAATCAGCCAAAACATAATTTGTGCGAACCGTTATGCTCTTACAGGGATGAGGTCTGAAAAAGCTGTCCGTGTGAAATGTGATTTCATTAAAGTTCAATTGTGAGCTGAAATAACTATTGTATGAACCATTCAGTTCTACAGACAAAAAAATGAAAAGAAGTAGAAATTTGTGCTTTATTTGTACCAAGAAAGTAATGTTATATTAGTTTCATATTTAGAATTTAAATATCATGCATTTCTCGATGGTGTAGTGCTGTGGTAATTTGCTACTGGCCTAATATGCACTTCTCAAGTTAGAACCACAGTTTAAGTATATTAAATTCAATAGGATTAAGATGTCATTTATAGATATGATTAAAAGCAGTACATTTAATAAAAAAAGGACAATAGCCCATGTATAGTTAGTTCAAAGGTTATTTCAATATTTTTTTCCTTTTTCCAATAGGCCTCATCTGCTGGCAGCGACCTGTCAGAAAATCTAAAAAACTCAGTAGAGTACCACATTAGATTAGAATGTTCCTAACTGAACATTCTAATGCTGATGTCACAATCGCTGCTGGTAGCTTAAAGCAACGGAGTTCTAGAACACTGACTTAGAATTTTGAAAAATCATTCCAGAAAAAACCCCCTACTCTTAAAAAGGGTTAAACGTAAATGGACTGCATTTATATAGCGCTTTACAATTGATGCCTCTCATTCGCCAGAGCAGTTAGGGGTTAGGGGTTAGGGGTTAGGTGTCTTGCTCAAGGACACTTCGACATGCCCAGGGCGGGGTTTGAACCGGCAACCCTCCGACTGCCAGACAATCGGTCTATGTCGCCCCTTTGAGGAGGAGAGAACGTGAGGAGAGAACTTTGAAGGATACGAGTGACGTGAAGTGAGCGAAATGAGCTCACGTCTTGTATGCGGAGCCACGCGTCCGTTATTATCCCCGGTAATATCAAGGTCCAGTTGCCTCCTCGCGTTTATCCCCATCTGCCCTAGAAAGGCGCCCACCGCTGCAGAACTGAGTGGATTTTCCGGGACATTCGACAGAGAGCGCAGGAGCGGCGTTTCGGCGATATGCACCATCGTACCTCGCGAAACGGATGCGACCGCGCATCACAAACATTTTCTCTTTTTTTTTCTTCCCTGATACTCTTCTACCAGCAGACTGGTTGCTCATATTCTCTGCTCTGCATCAGAAAGAAATCAAAGCAGACACGCATACAAATCGCTGGAGGATAAGTTATGAATGCCAATAGGGGTATTTTCAGATGTTGTGTCAAATAAAACATCTGCAGCTCGCAGATATTTCAGGTGATGACACCGTGATGTATCTACAGTGACTTTAAAATATGATTTTGCGTGTGTAATAGTGATTTATGCATGTGAGGTGCTACCGTACGTCACAGTCATAAACTACTGCAACTGTCTTCGGCACAGAAACATTTCAACAGCCTGCTTTGAATATTAATTTAATTTGTTATATTTTTGTAATTAAATCTATATAAATCTGCTGCGGTAAAAAAAAAAGAAAGAAGAAGTAGCCTACTGAGTGGTTCATCCTAGTAAGGCACTGTTCTAATGAATGGATGGGCACCAAGGTCTGGCATCCAATCTGGACTGTACCAGTGCCAACTGAGGCTGCTAGCCCTGCCACAAAATGAAGTGAGGGAGTGGTTTCAGGAAGCAGGATGTCCGTGCCTGGCCATTCACCAATGAAACGGCACTTGTTATATGCAGACTAAGTGATTGCACATGACCCCCGTGACCACTAGGGGCTCCCGTTTAGCTGCAGTTTTTTTTTTTTTTTTTGAACTCTCAAAATTGAATCAAATGACCAGTCTTCATTTGGCCTGCCCTATGGAAGATATACCACCCCCCACAATCTGCGATCGAATCCTCTCCAACCCCCCACCCCCCCTTTTCATGATTGCAATCCCCTCCCATCTCCCCCATCCACAGTGCAATCCCCTCCACCCCCAAACCCCTGTCTGTGATTGCAATCACCCCCCTCACCCCCCCAACCCCCCTTTACGTGATTGCAATCACCCCCACTCCACCCCCCCTCACGTCCACGATCGAACCGTAACCCCTAACCTAAAAATTACACTTTTTTTCTTAGGCCCTCAAAGGTCAGGGGCCACCCTGACAGGACCCCACAGTCCACCTGCACAAGCTGCACATGAAGTGTCTGCCTCTGACTGGATGCCTTGCCTAGCCCTTTATAGTAGGAGATCACAAGTAGCCTATGTGATTAGAATATTCTTAACTGAACATTCTAATGCTGATGTCACAATCGCTAATGGTAATAGAAAGCAGTGCAGTTCTGGAGCACTGGCTAAGAATTTTGAAAATAATTTTTTTTAAATTACAAAAAAAAAAAAAAAAACTGCTCTTCACTGGGTTAAACTTACCCGGCAGACTGAACAGTGAAGAGAATAGGTGGCTTCAGTGGGTCCAGCAATATGCACTGAAAAATAATGGGGTAAAATTCAATAATTAAAAAAAAGAAGAAAAAAAAGAAACATATTTCTGGATGCATAATTCTTTCCTATATCCCCTGTTTTCAGTTCCACAGTTCAGAGGGGGGATTATTTCACCCAGCAGTAATATGCTGGTAATGATCCTCATGGCAATATAAGTGTCCTGGCTCTGCGTGGTGTGGCAGTAACACACTTTGTGAATTTATCTCTTTGGGTAATGAGGCCAGATTTTGGTTCCCCTTTGTCGAAAAGGTGATGGTGTGTCTTAGCTCCCGGCAGAAAGGTGCCATCAGTGAACATTATCTTCTGCCATTTTCAAATGCCATTGCCGCGCTAATGAGGTCCATCTCTGTCTTTACTGCTGAAACGGTAATCCACAGACACGATTCACGCGCTTCGATCGAGGCGGCACACATACAGGTTATCTGCTGTTTACCTGACAACGTTGCTCCCCGCTAATGTGCGGTCATAATTTATCCGACTGACGTACTAATGAAATCAGTGTGAGTGGTGGGGGGGAAATTATCTCAATGACCGAGAGAGAGAGAGAGCGCGAAAAAAAATGTTACAACTCAATGAAAATTCACCAAGCGAATAAGGGCTTGCTGTGTAACAAAGCTCTCTGCACGGTTATTGTTTACTTGGAGGTGAAGATTCTCGGGCCATTCTGTAATATGAGGGGAATTAAAGTGTCAGCGATTGTTATATGAGAATAATAAAAACGCCGTTTTCGCGTACGCTCCAGCGCCAAACGCGAGCATTCTAATTCAGGCTGGCGATTTCTAAATCATCCCGGGTTCCAGGGGTCGCCTTCAACGTACCGAATTATATTAGCTACTATACGAGACCTCTCCCTCTCCTTCTAGGTGAAGTAGATGAATGTTGGTCCTCTTTGGTGATTTCTTTTTTTTTTCTTTCTTTTTTTTTGTTGTCCAATTTTCCTTTGTATTTCCACTGCGACAGTGTCTTTGTAAATACGATAGAAATAAAATTGAATTTAATTGACTTATCTCCCACTAGTAATAATAATTTAAAAAATGGAGTTTCCCTACTTTCGGTATTCCTACCTTTCATATACCCACAGTTTTCTAAAAAAAGGAAAAAGAAAACAAACACAAAAAAACAAACATTAATTTGATTTGTGTTCCAGCAATTTTGCCATTAATACTATATTACTATTACCTATACAGTGGTATTTCTTTGTTACAGCCTCTCTTGCTCTATGATTCCTGACACTGTAGCAGAAAGCATTAGCACAGCTGACTCTCTGCTGCTGAGTGAACTGGACTCACCTGGATACCTGGATCCAGTTAAATAAAATTAATCCATAATAAATACATGTATCAGATTCGTTCCCAATTGATGTACAGTAAAATATAAGAAATGTATTTGTTTGTTTATTTGTCTATCAGACTGCCTTACATTTAAAGGTTTATAGCTTGACACAAAAGTGACCATTTATTCATTTTACATTATATGCACAGTAAGTGTTCTCTGTAGTCTAATGCAACTTACATTATCTGAAATATATAAATATATGGATTTGGGGTCTATTCAAATTTGTTAAGGGCTTTTGCTAGCGGGGAGAATTTGGTCTTTGGTGCATATGCCTTATCAGAGTTGCATTTTGGACATAAAGCTATTGAGTCAAGGGATCACAGGGCTGTCAAATTGTTCTACAGATCACATTTTAAGACACCACCATAAGAAAAAAAAAAAAACCCCTAATACAAAAATGTTACAATCACTACTGGATGCATCCATATGCAATTTCAGCTAATGGTTCGTTTAAGCAACACAGGCAACGTCCAACTGTTCTAACAGCGGAGTAAAATCCATAAAATAAATATTCCTAATCAGCAAGTTATGAAGTCCCGAAAGGTAGCAGATAGCGCTTCAGTGTGTGTGCCTTGGAACGGAAACCCGAACAGCTTGCATTTTACCCATTTACCTTTCACTGCCAGCTATTCGGTGCAGCTCTTGTAGGTTTGACCCACTGTCACGGAATGTACGGTGTATCACTGGTGCCCCACTGGGATTTGAACCTGCAACCTTACCGGTTCCGTTCACCTAACCGCTGCACCACACCACTAACGTGTGGTTGAGACAAAGCCGCAGTTTCCGCAGGCGCGTTTGCTCAGTCCTCAGACCTGGATTTGACTGATTGACGTGATTTAAGAGATGGAGAGGTCCAAGACATGGGTAAATGCAAAGCTCTCTCATGCAGTTCCGTATGATGTATTTTCCTTTTGCCTTTCTGTTGCGCTCACCCTCCCATTAATCAGTAGGATTAAATTGTCCTTCTGTGTGTTCGGCTAAAAGAGAGAAATGGGGCTAAAGCCCATTGTCTAAAAGACAAAACTGTGTCTTCAGCCGTGGTTAAGAGATGATTAATCTCAATGCTGTAGGTCTCAAAGTATTACACTTGGCGCAATGAAAGCCACTTTTTATTGTCTGACTATGCGCGTGTGTGTGTGCGTGTGTGTGGTGTGTGCACGAGAAATTATACTTAATTAGGTTATTGGGTTTATTTGAAGTTAATTAAAATGCAATCAAACTTCATACCACCAGGGGGCATAACAGCCCATGGGCTCTTACACTGTAAGTCGCGGTTTACATGGGAGAGGTACATTAACATTAATGTTGCCCTTTCAGATCAGTAAGTCTTTATGCGTGCATTAATAGTCACTCCTGGGGAAATTCATGAGACTGTACGGATGGGAAAATAATTTCTGTTGTAAACCTGCAGTGTGTTTCTGACAGACGCTTCCTTTTCTGCCTGTTCAGCACCTATGCTCTTGGTGCACATGTTTTCTCCCGTAATATAAATTACATTTATTTTGCAACATTGGCAAATGCATAACTGCTTAAATAAATGAGATTAGGGATTCAATCAACAACAACACACACACACACACACACAAAAAAAACACTCAACAGAACCTGTACTGACTGCATTTGTCAATACTCATAGACAGTGCACATAACCTCGTGACTCAATATGCTGTCTTATATGAAGGAGATGGGAAACTGTGGATTGGGCCCCTGCCCATTTGTTACTCCGAACTGCCAATCACAATCACAGGGTACAGCCCCCCCCCCCCCCTTTTTTTTTGTCTTTTAAAATATGTATTCTGCGACGTGCCCATGTATGAGTGAGTGAGAACAACACCGGGAGACAGGCCCTGCCTCCAGCGCAGAGCGCAGGCTTCTGGGTAATTTATTGACCTGAGGGGGGGCTTCTGCTCTTTATGAGAAACCCGAAACCTCTCTTTCGCCCCCATGGCGCGTGCTCTCCTGCTTTGAGGTTTGCCGGGGGGGGGGGGGGGGGGGGGGGGCGATAACTGAGAGGTGGGGTCAGGGCATGCTGTTCCGCCCCAGGATGCTCCTGTCCACGACTGGCTCGCAAAAAATGAAATCTAATTGGTCGAAGATGTGTGCTGCTATGGACTCTGGTCCATTTTACTGCAAGAAGAAAGCCCACAAGTGACTGACAGACTGTGTGCGTGCGTGTGCGTATCTCTGTATGTGTATGTTTGTGTGTGTGTGTGTTTGCATCTGCATCTCTGTATGTGTATGTTTGTGTGTGTGTGTGTGTTTGTATCTGTGTGTGTGTGTGTGTGTGTGCGTGTGTGTGTGCTGAAAGCTAGGGCACATTCCAGATTCAATAACGGCTCTGTAAAATGCCTGCAGGACTGATTGATTGACATCCAGCCCTTTCTTAGTTTTCATGAAAGAAAAAAAAAATGTCTGGCATTTGGAGCTGTCAGCCCCAAAGCTAAGGTGCCCGTCAATTACAGCATGCAGGTATCTACGCTGCTTCAACCCGCTCAGTTTTTCCGTTGTTTGCCAGTCATTACGTCCTGCAGGGCGCTGTACGCTCTTCAGAAATCCACAACGGGTTCCCTCGTCTTACTGACGTCAAGATCCCGGCAGTTCACTGCGCACCACTGCTCAAAAAACCAGCCCACTGTGGACATAAGACTTGGATTTTCTTCGGCGTCTGATGGGTTCAGAATTACAGTATCATCTGAATATTTAATAAAACTTGGTTTCGGGAAAGAACTCCTGCATTCATCTGGGTAAAGTGTAGAAAATTGGGTGGGGGGCACTGAAGTTTGAGGATTTCTATGCATCTGTTGAAGCTGATGTTATGGTGCTCCACTGAACTTTGTGTCTGACTGAAGGAGGTCCAATCTGTTCAAAAAAAAAAAAAGAAATAATATCATAAAATGAGAATGGGATATAAATTCAGATGTAATCATGTGCATTCACCACCTCATCTAAATGTAATCGGCACTCTTGTAAGGTAGAAACAACTGTGCGAACAGACTTATGATTGTAACGGTGCCGACTGTAATGGTCTATATATGCAGTATATAGTCAACTGGAAATAATCGTCTCTGGAATTTGATACAGTGTATATCTCTAGCTAGAAATTATTATTTCCATTTGACTTACTTGAAATCAAATTTTTTCGGTGGTTTGCCCAGGAGAGTCACCATGACTATCTTGCCGGGCAGGGACGGTATGAAGCTAGCTGCCGTAGCACACACGGCGCGTCGGTCGAGCCAATCCCATCGAAGTGCATTTTTCCCGCCAAATGCATTCAGAACAAGCCTCACTATTTCCTTCACTTTTTCTTCCGCTTCTAAAGTCATTGTGCGAATACGTTTCAAAATTGCCCCTACGAGTGGTACGAACAGACCTACGAAAACGTCCTTGGGCGCATTGTACCCGCCTGTATCGGTCATGCTTGCACGGAGGCCCCTGTACGGAGGTCACAAAAGATTGCTCCTCACAGGGCAAAAGAGAGAAATCCGTACAATGTTATTTATCCCATCTTGTATTTTTTTGTAGCCAATTGTTAAGTCTTTTTAAGCAACCTGGGAGCATTGTGGTACCTGCCTCCTATTTATTTGGCAGGGGCGGCAGTGTAGTACAATGGGTATGGTGTTGGTCTTGTAACCTAAAGGTCAAAGGTTCGATTCCCGGGTCCAGCAGTGCCATTGTATGCCTGAGCAAGGTACTTAACCTGCATTGCTTCAGTATACATCCAGCTGTATAAATATGGAGTTCCTTGTAAATGCTGTGTTAAAAAAAGTTGCGTAAGTCGGTCAGAGTAAGTCGCATCTGCTAAATGCCTGTAATGTAATGTAATATTCTACACATTTTATGTCACCTCTGTCAGCTCCACAAGTTAATCAAGATAGTTTACCGTAACCCTCCCTCCCTGGGCCTCTGTAGATAATGGACCTAGCTGGGATGTCATTAGAGCTGAGAATTTAGAGACCTATACAATCAAAGTCAGGCTGCCCTGAAACGGCCACATTAACATCTTTTAGGCATTTTTTTTGTTTTTTTTTGTATGGTTACGGAATCTGCGAAAGAATCTTTAAACTTCATCCATGGCAACATGGCATTCAACCTAGAGGCTGAACAACCCCCTCCCCCACCCAACCCCCCTTGTATTATTCCGATTCATCATGCACCTGTACACAGTCAGATACTTCCTACTACTGAGAAAATAATGAGTAACAGGCCTGCATACTCTAAACATGCCATTTACACTGGTTTCAATAATATATACAAACTCAAACTTAAAAAATAACCTGACACTGCAGTAGGATATACTGCATTGTTTGAAATGATCATTAACAATATTATTTATTTCACAAATGAATCTGATTTAAAACAGGGAAGGCTATTTTCTGGAATATTCCCCAGAGCAATACCATGCCCGTAATTATTTTCAGTTTTAATGATACATGAAATAGCATGCGGCATGGAAAAAACAAAACAAAAAAAAAAAAAAACAGTTTTTTGACTTTGAGGTTGAATGTAACGGCATCCTTCTTTGAATCTTTGGAACAGACTCGGCAAGCAGCTGCTTCTTGAAACTGTGTTTATAAATTGAAGAGGTTTTTAATAAATCCATCTGTTCTGACAGACAGCTGGAAGTAACAAGGGCAGATTTAATTTGATGGTTGGATACACTTCTCTAAGCTCGCGAGGTCTTATGCTTTATAGCCTTTGAAATTTTCAGTTCTCATTCTCAAGGAAATAAATGAATGAATATGAAAACGTCAACTTGACAGACAGACAGACGCGCAGTTTCTAGCAATGCTCAATTAAAACCGTTCATATTCATACGCATAAACGTATTCACCATGAAATCTGATGGAAAAAAATCTAGATATTTTTCAGCTTGCAGCATGTACACCGAGTACTTTGAGAATGAAGTCTTCCCTGTTGCTGACCTCAGAAGATCCGCATATTTTATTTTATTCCCTTGGGAAAGTTCAGTGCTTTGGTAGTTTAGATGCATAACTGCTTTCATGCCCTTCAAACAGGAACCTGTATACATGTAAATGAACCCAGCAAAACTAAGCTTTAAAATACACAAGACTTTATTTGAACCTCAATATTTGTTTGGAAATATTTTTTTATAGGTATACCTCTTTTTTTTTCCAGGAAAACCCAAGCATTGGTACAGACACACACACACACACACACACACACACACACACACACACGCATGCATGCACCTCAAGCACACACGCGCGCGCGCACACA
Source organism: Anguilla anguilla (assembly GCF_013347855.1). Lineage (NCBI taxonomy): Eukaryota > Metazoa > Chordata > Actinopteri > Anguilliformes > Anguillidae > Anguilla > Anguilla anguilla. The sequence continues at coordinate 7,199,503 of NC_049208.1, read as the reverse complement.
CACACACACATACACATGCACATTCATTCGCATGAATGCACCACAAGCACACACGCGCGTGCACACACACACACACACACACACACACACACACACACACACACACACACACACACCATAACCTTCACTTTACCCACTTTGTGGGTGTAAACCCATTGAAGTTTCACCCGGTCATTTTTTTTAAAGATTCTTTTTTAAGCCTTACTTCACTTAACTGGACCCAGGGGGGGGGCCGGCGGTGGATATAGGGGTGCATTATGCTTAATGACAGGCTTGAATAACCCACCATCTCCTTTGAACTCGGGTTCGAACACTCCAGAGTTTCAGCAAATGGAACCTTTTTTTAAAAGACAATTGGCTTCGGAGTTCGGGCGGTGAGAGTGCATGCCTTTCGATCCCGATGACATTGATCGCGAAATGGGATCCCTCATAGGGGAGATTAAGTGGATGCAACACTTTGTCTGGCCTTTGAAGAAACCCAATTCTGATCTTGGGGCGGAGAAGTCCGTTTAGCTCAATCATTTTTTGAAAGTGCTGAATTTGGGAACAAAAAAACAAAAAAAAAAGTTTCAGGGAGGGACAGTTGCCTTGCTTCAGCGCTTGATCTGGCAGGTCATCTATAAATCCTGGCTCCTAAGTGCTTCTCCACAGACACACACACACACACACACACACACACAAACACACACAGGGGTCAGGAGACCGTTGACAGCGGTGTGCAGTGCTGGTTTGAGGGCGGCTAACCCCCTTTATCCCCTGCCCTGGGGGGCTGTGGTTCATAATGGTGAGGCTGCTGTCCGCTGCTGTGCTTATTCAGTATGTCTAGAGCACTTGGGCCCTGACACAACTGTGCTCTCACGGAGAGGAAGGGCTGTCTGCTTCTTTTTTTTTCTGTGTTTGTGCTGTGTGTGTGTGTGTGTGTGTGTGTGCATGTGTTTGTGTGCGTGTGTGTAGTACGTGTGTGTTTGTGTGTGTGCGTGCATGCCTCGTTGTATGCGCGTGTGTTTGTGTGTGTGCGTGCACGTGTGCGCATGTGCGTGCATGCATGCGTGCGTGGCTTGGTGTGTGTATGTGTGTGAGTGTGTGTGGGTGTGTGTGTGAGTGTGTTTGTGTGCGTGTGCGTAGTACGTGTGTGTTTGTGTGTGTGCGTGCGTGCCTCGTTGTGTGTGTGTGTGTGTGTGTGTGTGCGTGAACGTGTGCGCATGTGCGTGCGTGCATGCGTGCGTGCGTGGCTTGGTGTGTGTGTGTGTGTGTGTGTGAGTGTGTATGCATGTACAGTATGTGTGTGCGCGGGCGTGCGTGTTTTACAGAACAAATCTCCTTCATTTTCTCGAAACAAAAGCGCCGCAAATTATATTTGAGGTGACATGACACATGAATATATGCATTTTGTAAAATTATGAAGCATAATTATAGCCTATTGGGTTGCTGGGTGGCACTGTTCCAGTGTTCCAGGGCCCCATGGCCTGGTATTGAATCCAGAAATGTGCCAATGCTGACTGTGGCCAGGAGCCTGGCAGATTAGTGCATAACTGGGAAGCATAAGGCTTTCAGCCTGCGGAGATGGCACGCTAGCGACACCTGCTGGTTGATCGGGGTGCCTGCGCTCCGCCTGCGCAGCTGCAGACGTAGTGTCTTCCTCTGACTCATGTCTGTGCACGCCGCACTTGCAGTCTGTGTTCGCCATAAGGAGCAGCTGCTGTGGCATCGCAGTGCTACGCAGGAGAGCAGCATATGCCCGTCGGTCTGTACCCGTCGGTCTGCTTTCTTGGTGATTCATCTTCAGGTGCCATCTGGGAAATAACAAAAATGTGTGTGTACAGGCTAAGGGTTGCAAGCTGCTTTCGTTTGCTGGCGTTCCAGGATTAAGTGATGTTCAGTGATGTTTAGTGACGTTCAGTGATGTTTAGTGATGTTTAGTGATGTTTAGTGATGTTCAGTGATGTGCAGTGATGTTTAGTGATGTTTAGTGATGTTCAGTGATGTCCAGTGATGTTCAGCGATGTTCTATTCTTATCCCCCCCCCCCCCCCCCCGTGTATCCTTTGGACTAAGTCCTGTTGTTTCATGACAAGCACTACTATGGGCTGGATTTACTGAACCTTTTGCGACTAGTCTCAGGCACAGGTACGACCCGTTCTGCCCTAAGAAACACGTGTCGAAGGTTTGACACGGGCACACAGCGATGGAAGCGCAGGACACATGTCATCAGCATGAATCATCACAGGACACGCTTCCGTTTGTAATGCGCAGGCATTTATGGGAGGACTGCGCAAATAACAGGGGGAGATATTATAAGTGTGGATGATTATATATTCCATTGAATTTACTAAAGGTCGCGCAATTAACGAGGATCAATTTTTTGCGTGAAAATTTCTCTGCCTCCACGGAACACGTGTAAATCAAGGCACAAGCAAGACGAAGGACACAGGCATAGGCCTCAAAGATGCACTGAGAGAATCTTTGCAACAAGAGTAAAATGTCCGGTGTTAAATCAACTCTTACAGCACACACATCGTCCTGCTGTGGTCCAGAGTTTGGAAATATGTTCTCTGTTAGAGTTGAATTAACACTGGATATTTTATATTTTAGTGCGCCTTGTTTCAACCCCCCAGGCAAGAAATCAATAATTAAGCAATAATTAAGGCTGGGTGTTTTGTCACAGAAAATATTTGGTTAAGTCATGGAGCAGTCCCTGGCAAAGCTGTTAAAAATCAGCACAATTACTACTGCTACTGCTACTACTACTACTACTACTACTACTACGACTGCTACTACTAGTACTACTACTATTACTACGACTACTACTACTACTGTTACTGTTACTGCTGCTGCTGCTGCTACTACTACAACTACTACTAATAATAATAACAACAATAACAGTACATTACATTACATTATAGGCATTTAGCAGACGCTCTTATCCAGAGCGACGTACAACAAGTGCATAGGATGTAAAACAGTAATAATAACAGTAATAATAAATGGTTCATAGATTTTTTTATTGCAACATATGCTGTGCTGTGTGCTGACAGTCTTGATAACAGTTTCACAGTAATAATGTTCCGTGCTTAAAAATCCTTTAATTTTGTAACCCCCAGTAATAAATGCTAGGCGCGTTCGTGTGATGTTTACACTTGGCGTGGCAGTGAGGTGCTGCCTCTAGTAATTTGGATCTCAGCAAAAAGCAGTTATAACGTGTAATATAACACCCCCGCCACCCCCCCACCCCCTTCAGATCAGCGGGCGTGGTATAAATTCTTGCTTCTGCTCCTCGGCTGAGCTGGGGGGGGGGGGGGGCGTGATGGTGCAAAACGCTTTGCTGACGGGTCGCTCCCTCTGACACGGTCCAGCGCGGGAGACCGGAGCTTTAAAACCTGAAGCGGTTGGCTGGGGGAATAGTGTCTGTCGCAGGGAAGAGCGGCTTTCCCCCCTGGGCTGCTGCCAAATCAGAGACCTCACGCATGCTTTACCGTCTCGCAGACACCTGGGAAATGCAGTCTTAAGTCTGTTTAATCAAACCAGAAAGTCTAAATATCGAAAAAAATGTCCTAAATTATACATAACAGTAGTCTGGATTAATCAAAAATGTACATTGCAACCGAAATGATATTTTAAAAGAAAGACTGAACGAGTGAATTATCCCTTTAAATCCTGTCAGGCAATGTAATACAGATGACAATGGTGAGGATGATGATGATGATTTTAGTTCATTATAGTCCTTCACAAATGGATGTAAAACTCATGACTTGATCCAATTATTGGATTGGTGGATTTTAACCAAACAATTTAGGTAAGGTGACTTGCTCAATGATACAGCAGTCAACCAGGGATTCAAACCTGCAACCTACAGATTGCAAAGTCACACGCCACCTTGAATGGCTAGAACTCCAACAGGCTTTAAAAAATGGCAAGATTATTAAATGGGTAGCATGGTGCCCTGCCTTGGGACATGCAATTCTAACCGTAAGCATGTAGGTTCAAATCTTCCATGGCGATGAGGTGTTGAACCTGCCCATCTTCAGTATCAAGCCGTTCTGACGCGTGCTTCACGGATAACCCCTCAATCGCGGTGCCCGTTACGACAGTAAATTGTAATAAAGATAATAGTTCTGTGTTTATGCACACTTAACTCGGGTCAGGCAGCTGATGACATCGCTGAGGGCATCTTTCTGAATAATGGGTACAGAGACAAATCAGAGTTCATTAAGCTCGTTCAGCATTTATTTGGCCACTTACTGTAAGCGAGCTGTGGCTCTCCGGACACAAGGATGCACTTTATACTGAGTTACTGGCTGAAACTATCAAAAATAAATAAATACATTTAAAAAAAATACCGTACACCATTTTGTTTTTTCTTTTAGATGGAGATACTGTGTTTTACAAATTGGCAGCGTTGGTAGTGGAGCCAGTGGGATCAGATGCAGACCACCTCGTTATGGAAGCTAATTTAGAATTTTTCATTATTAGAATCGTTTGCGCGAAGGCGACGTGTTGATGTTAGTAATAATGTTAACTGCGAATGGCCTTTGGTTGATCAAGTGTGGAAGGTAAGACGTTTGATGCGTGTTTAATGAGCGCATAACGCCCCCCTAGTTTTCGCACTCTGCTCCAAGTTTGGAAACGGAGATTAGAGGTAGTCAGTTTCCTGCAGTGGATTCAATATGTTCGTTAAGCTTTCCAAGTTATTACGGCGTCGTAGTCGAGTCGATCTTTAAAAATTCAAGAGACTAGACACGTGCAGTTCCAGAGGTTTTTCCCATCACCCAGTCACTGATAAACCCCTGAAATGTCTGCACAAAGATATAAATGAGTAGTGGAATAAAGCAACGCGTAAGACTGCATAATGTTCTTCGCATTCACCCGAATCGAGAAGACATGAATGTAGTTAGCACTCAGTGCTACTTTAATGTACCAGCACAGCAGACATGCTGACACAGGGACACGGAGTTCTAGCTGGCGAAAAAAAAAAAAGAAAAAAAAAGTTAGGAATTTTTTTAATCGCAGATACAAGTAAAGGCAAAATTCATGGTACAAATTGCTCGTGCTGCAAGGAGTGTAACTTAACTCCCGGGTTAGAATAATGCAGCTTACCTGAGATACCCGAGCCATAATAATGCACCACAAGCCAACTGCTGGCTAGCATTCAGAATAACTCATTAGGGGGTAAACAGAGAACACCGAACACGGGCACAATTCTTTACTCATGCTGCAATTTTAAGACAAAATATCCCCGCGAGCTCTTTGGAGAGTGGTCTTCACTTTCTCCCGTTACAGAAACGTACTCTTTCGCTCTCTGCGTGGGTTCCCTTGGATATTTTTTTTGTGGGTCCTGTTACTGTATTTTTTGTAGAAACGTCTCAATATCGAACCGCTTGTGCTGGAGGCTTTGTCTCTAACAGAGTCAATGAAAAACAAAGGCTTTCTTTTCCTTTGTGTGTGTGATTATTCCCTGTGAGCAAATGCAGGGGTTCGAGATGTCTGGAGGGGTATCTATGCTGAGAGACATTTTGGGTGTAAATGGACTAGGTTAACCCCAATGCAGCTGGGGTTTTGAGCAGATATATTTGTGGACAGATGAGTTGGACTGAGGGAGTTGTGAAAAAATTCAGTTTCCACCAGTGGTTATGATGGGGGGAGAGAGAGAGAGAGAGAGAGCTAGTTCACAAAATAATAAATAAATAAAAAACTAACACAAAGTTCTTCTCCTTTTCCCCTCATGCGTTCCAGGCCAAAATAATAAACTTTAATAACAAACTAAAAAAAAAAATACAAGACAAAATAAACACGAGGAAGCTTTTCGGTCCTTTTCACAGCCAAGGCACTTTCCTCTGCCGCTTGCTCTCTCTCTCTCTCTCTCTCCCTCTCTCTCCCACCCCCCCTCTCCCCCCCCCCTCTCTCAGCCTAGGCAGACCAACTGTTCACCAGAAAAACGTCCACCAGAACTGTGAGCTTGCTGCACCCATGCGCACCCCATCTCACCAACTGTGCACATGCACCCGCGCAGCAATCCTTTCAGTGCTAAATCGACTCTTACAGAGTGCGTACGGTCCCCGCTGGAGTCATATCCGCCTACTCTGCGAGAGCTGGATTAACACTGGGCGGTATTACTCTGTGTGGAAGGAGCAGCTCTCTGTAAAGGTAGAGAGGAAACCATAGGGGGCCCCAGGGGGATGGGGATGAAAACACAGAGAAAAGGAGGGGGAGGGAAAGGAGGGGTTGGGGGGGGGGGGCAGAATCTAAAGGCCATTAACTCTCCAGACCTGGAGACGGCTCCATTTTGCCCGAACGCAGCGGGGGGCTCCGCTTTTAAGCGTTGAGGAGCGGGCGCATCGTGGCGCCCCAAGTCTCCGCGTGGCCACGGAGAGAAAGTGACTTCTGGAGAGAGGCTGTAAAATGAGCAATTTGCTTCCAGGGGTACTGGAGTAAGAGAAAAAAACGATCTGTGAAAAACAAAAACGGGTATCTTCGCTGTCTTGCGGGAGAAAACACAAACACCCGAAGCTCGGTTGTACAGCGCACGCGTGTCCTGTTTCATCAGACAGTGCTGCTAAAATGCAGACGTGTGATGATATAGAGATGCGGTGGAATCCACAGCCATTTCAGTGTTTCCCGTTACACCAGGTTGGCCGCTACGCATGTTTTGAATGAAACGGTGTGATTGTTTGTTTTTGTTTTTTTTCATTAAGATGGCAACAGAAAAGCTGGATGGATAGGTTGGTAGGTGCTACTGAATTTCCAGTGAATGGTGCAGTGGAACAGGTTCACAAATCGGATTTGGCAAGATAAAAATTCTCATTTTTTAAAATAAAATATGGGATTTGGTATTTATGTGGCTGACAAAGCAAAGGGAAATGATTTATAGTTCACTGTGTGATTTGACCTGATATGACTTCTATGTCTGTGTATCATTTCCAAGGTACAGGTGCCCCGGAGTTCATTTTGAATCCATATAGTTATTTCTGAATGAGCAGCATAGAAGAGTTCAGTATAGGACTTCATCACTTGGCTTAATTATGAAGATTTAGAAACATTTTGGGCAGATGGATCACGGTGGGATGTCAAATCACCGTGTTAATACTCTGAAGTCCATGTTTTATCTTCTAAGAAGAGGGAGGAGGTCTTTGTCCCTCACTGAATAGATATGCTACCATCAGTGTTTATTTCATATTCCACTGAATACATCCCTCTAAATTATATATTTGTGCTACTTAGTTGCCTGTGAAGTTCAAGCAAATATGATTCAAATGGAAATTAAATGTCACAAGGTGTTGATCGATGAACTAATAAAAAAAATATGATTTATATTTTATGGGGACAATGATAGGAACTATTCACATTTCAAAATGAGAAATTACTTTTATAATGCATATGCTCCTGGACAGTTAGTCTTTTTCTTTTTTTTTTAAAAGCTTTTTTCCGAGCCCAGTAATTGAATTCTGTTCTGCATAGGCTTGAATTCAATGAGGTGTCGACCAGTCTCCATTTGGTTGTTGTATTGAATTATACTCTGCTAAATAAAGCAATTAAATTTCCTCCTGCAATATTTCACAAAAATGAATGGAAATAATCAGTTTCTGGATACTGAGAGCTTTCATGTTCTTTAAATCATAATAAGAGAATAGCAGGGTGTTTATTGCAGAATTATTCATCTTTTACTCATAGTGTGGTAAAAAATAAATCACCTCAGATTGCTGTTTTCTTTTCTTTTCTTTTTTTTTTGAGCTGATGTACATCTTAGTAATAACCTTACGCTAACTACCATTGTTTAGTTTGGAAGATTAGCCAAGGATAATTCATCTTGACGTTTCTGTTGTGTCTGAGGCTATATATATATCACAGTCTTTGAAATTAAACCTCTGTTATTGTGCAAAAGGAAGAAGAGGGGGAGGAAGAGAAATTGATTTGGGTGTCCGAAAAACAGCAGATGTCTGTAAGATGATGCAACTTAGTTTCATGGCTCAAACCTCAATATTAGACCTGTCGAAGTATAAGATCAATATATTTAAGGTCAATTAAATGAAAAAAAAATCACCAGACAGCCTTAGAGTTAGGAAAATATTTAGAAGAAAAATTAATAGTTTAAAATTGTATAGGCTTTAAGTTTTATAATAATTTATTAAATAATATTGTATGTGAGAGTGGTTCTCAAAATCTCTCTATACCCCCGAACTATAACAAGCTCTCACTTTTTAAAATTATGCTTTTCATTATTTACCCTCTTGCCACATTATTTCAGAAATAACTAATACATGCTGCAAAGAGGAAAAGTCCCTTGTTCATATTTTTCTGTATTGTAAATGATTACATAGTGAGGTAAAAAAAAAAAAAAACAATAACTGATGAAGTTAAAGACCAAGGTGAATCAGTAGGCTCCTAATTGGTGAAAGTGTGGACAGCTGGGCAGTAAGATCTGTGAGATAATGAGGAAATGATGATGAGCCTATGCATCGTGTTAACAAGTTTAAGGGGGAAAAAATATTAAAGAAATGAATCACAGGTTCAACGACCTTACTTGAGCAAGAGATCGGCTGTAACTAAAACCAGCATACACAGGGCTCTGCTTGGGGTGAGCTTGAGACCCACTGGTATAAGTCATTGATATTATATTCTTACATGTTAATAATACTCTATTTTGATATTTTATCATGTTTTGATCGATGAGCACTGTATGCATCAGCTCACTGAATCATTGTCGTTGTGGTGAGCACAGGACATGCCTCACCCGACATAGCAACCAATCCCTGGTCTCCTGCTTGTCAGCGCAATGACATCATCATAACCTCATCGCCAAATGGCCAGGCGCTGGTGTCAGCAGTGAGATGTCCCAATACAACGGTCTTCCTGACAGCATCACTCTCCCCAATGAGTGTTCGCCATTTTAGTTAATACATATAGGCTATGACCAATGTGCCCTTTACTTTCACAAGATCTTAAGTCATATTTGCTCTGTGTATTTCCAATTTCTTTGTTAAATTTTTTTTCCTGTAGTCATAAGTGACATTCAGCCTATTTTGCATCTCACTCTAAATGCCGTAACTGTTTCTTAAACTGTGGGTTTGGGACCCAAAATGAGGTGGGTCCCCGAATTAGCTTGTAGTCCTCTAGGCCATGCTAATGCCACCTTTTGAGGGTTTTCTCCCCACTGGGAGTTTTTACCTTGCTATTTGGGGGTTCAGGTCTGGTGCTTGCTCTTTTTGCTCTGTTTCTTGCCTTGCTGCTCTGTTTCTTGCCTTGCTAAGCGTTTTGACCGGTCTCTATAAAAAGCGCTATACATATAAAATTGAAATGAATTAATATACAGTTTGTATTTGACAGGCCACTGAATATTACAAAATTTCCAAGTTGGGGTTTAGATATTTTAAAGTATTTCTAATTCGGGTCCCATTATTAAAAATGTAAGAAGCAAGCGCTGCAAGCGGATGGGGGATTAAGGCGACGTTGAGTGACGACTTCTGATGCGAAACTCGCCCCCCTGGTGGCGGTTCCTCTCCCGACAGCGCCAGACGGGCCTCTGCTTAACGCGGCGTCCCGTTTGTTTAACGGAGCAGACGATCCGTGCACGCGGGGACTCGAAACCGCGGGCTCAGCGGCGCAGCCTTGATCCCTCTTACCTGCGGTTAGTCCCAGGGATTTTCCTCAGCAAAGTTTAAGTCTTAGGGTTTTTTTTTTGATGTTTTCCGGAAGTTTCTAAACCCCCCCATCCCCCACCCACCCCCTACCCCCGCATGCGTCAGTGCTCTTTTCATAAGTGAAGGCACTTACGTCTACAGCCATCAGCCCTCAGTGAGGTGCGGTGGCACATTTCCGTTCCAATCAGCCTCACAGCCTCTCTCCTCCTTTTATTTTGAACCCTTGTTAATTTATCCCTCCTCCCCGAGCCGCTGTGTTGCTTCGCGTTCATTTATTTGGCGACCGGGAGCCGTCATCCGGTCAAACTTTGCATTGTCTGCATACATATTAGCTCCTAATTCATCATGACGGATAGATATTTACGCTGTCGTTTTGAGTTAATTGTCTCGTGCAAAGGGCGCAGCGGCGGGTGCGTGACCTGGAATTGGAGCCCGCAACCTCCTGGCTAGCGGTCGGATGCTATCATAGACACGGGACGTTTGATTAATGGTTTCTACAGCCTCTAAATGTTAATTTTTTGTTCCTTTATTGCACGGCCGAAGTACAGATGTCACTGTGAAATCGTGCCAACTATGCTAACATTAAAAATAAAGCAGAGCTGAAAGGGCCGAGGAGCTTATCTGGCGATCTGATGTTGGCTGCGCCTTGAGGACACATTGAGAGTGGTAGAGCGGCCTTTTCTTTGTGCAAACTTTATCGTGCCGGTTTTGGTTTCCGTTATGTCCTCTGAGGAGGGGGGGTTGGGTGAAATTAAACGTACAACCGCGGTGTGCTCCCTCAGCATCCCTCGCCACCTGTCTGTGAGCGGCGTTCAGCTCAAAAATGTATTTAAATTCCTGGAAGGAAGGAAGACAGGTAGGAAGGAAGGAAGACAGGTAGGAAGGAAGGAAGGAAGGAAGGTGAGAAGGAAGGCAAGAAGGTAGGAAGGAAGGAAGGAAGGAAAGTGGAAGGTAGGGAGGAAGGTGGGAAGGAAGGGGGGAAAAGACAGAAGGTAGGAAGGAAGGAAGATAGAAAGGAAGGAAGGAAGATAGAAGGTAGGAAGGAAGGAAGGAAGACAAGGTAGGAAGGAGCGAAGGTAGGAAAAAAGGAAAGAAGGAAAGAAGAAAGGAAGGAAAGATGGATGGAAGGTAGGAAGGAAGGATGGAAGGAAGGAAGAAGGAAGGTAGGAAGGATGGTGGGAAGGATGTAAGGAAGGAAGGAAGAAAGGTATGAAGGATGGTGGGAACGAAGTAAGGAAGCATGGTGGGAAGGAAGGTAGGGAGGATGGTAGGAAGAAAGTAAGGAAGGATGGTGGGAAGGAAGGTAGGGAGGATGGTAGGAAGAAAGTAAGGAAGGATGGTGGGAAGGAAGGTAGGGAGGATGGTGGGAAGGAAGTAAGGTAGAAAGGAAGGAAGTAAGGAAGGAAGGTAGGAAGGAAGGAAGTAAGGAAGGATGTGGACCAGCAGTCGCTGTGACTGCGGGGCGACGCCGCTGGGTTCTCGAGGAGCTGCCCCCGGCGCGGGCTCAGACTGGAGCCTCTGGGCTTTGAAGCGCTCATTATCCCATTCACTCCGAGAGGAGGGCAGAAATCCGGGGGGATTTGCAGAGGTGTGCGCCGCAAAAAGGCAAAAGGACAGGCTCTCATCGGGCTGCAGGCGAACATGACACCTGCACAGATCCCAGGGGCACGAGTCTTCCTGAGAACTCTATTAAAATTTGAACAGCTCAGAGCTCCAAACAAAAGCCGACTACTTTTACAGTACGCTACACGGCTTCCTCAACTGCAAGCTCTGGCCAACGAGCCTTAAAAGGACAACATAACGAGCTTCTCAGCACCTACAGTGAGAAAGCGCATGCACAACCTTCAACCCACCTAAAATAATTCATAACGGGAGCATTCATTTTTTATGCCCCTGGTTTACTGAACTGCACGTTTCATGAGATCTGAATGATAACTTTATTGGTGAAAGTGGTTATGGAGCTGAACATTCAACCAATATTGTGCAGACAAGATTGACTTGGCCATTACTGTTGTAGATAGTATGTCTGTGCATATACATGCACACACACACAGGCACACAAACACACGCACGTACACGCACGCATGTACACACGCATACACACACATAAGCGCACACACACACACACATACATACACATGCACACACATACACACACACACACACGCACGCACACACACACACATGCACACACACAGTGTACACACGCACACACACACACACCCACATACACACACACACACATGCACACACGTACACACACACACGCCACACACCACACACATACACGCACACACACACACAAACACACACACAGTGTACACGCACACACACAAACACACACACACACACACACACGTGCTATATAAGTTACCGTGGCAAAGTCTGGCTAATAAATAAATGATGCAGCACATTTCCTCGGGCCTGTGGTCTGTCTGAAGGCCCCGAGCCGGCTGCCTGAGGTGCTCAGTCTGTCTCTCTCAGGCTTGTTTCCTCCCAGCTCACTCCATTTAACACACAGCCCAGCAGCTGTGGGGACCGAGGTGAAACTCCACATCTGTTTCAGAGCCTTTGCCACCCCCCCTCAACCCCCCCCCCCCCATCCGCCCGTCCCCCTCACTTCGCCTGCGTCTGACGGGCGGCAGACCGTTTTTCGTTGACGGGACCCGATGAACCAAACAGGGCCCCGGCCCTGTCCTGTCCATTTTGGACTGTTTCACGCCACAGATCTAAAGGCTTTTTAATGATCTCGGTGTCACTGAGCAGCCAGTTAGGCTAATCTCACCCAGCTTTCTGAGAAGGGCACACGAAGGCCTCTGTCCATGCGTGCACGTCAGTGAATCTGACAGACTTTTAGGGCAATTGGTTATGCTCCGAATATTCTAAGTTACAGAGTGCTTTGTGGCGAAAAAATCTCAGTTGTTGGACAAGCGGAGGATTTATGAATCAGTCATGACAGGGACCAGTGACATGATGTGTTCTTAATGCAGCCAATTGAACACTTTCCTGGAGCTAATTTATTCGTTATTGACTATCGAGTTTGAAATACATTGGCTTTCCTTTCCAAGAATAAAACATTACAGTAATTTCAAGCTCTAGTTGGATTTCAAGTGTTAAATGATAGCAATAAAGCTAGACTGCTAGTGAGAGTGTTATTCAGAAAACAGCCCTGGGTGGTCTTTAAACGCTTCTCAAAGTGTCACGAGATGTACTCTCGTGCGGATCATTCACACCACGAGGGCAGAACAGCTTGTCTCCCGTGGAACTGACTGAGCTGACGAGCGAGTCTGCTAGCTTAGCCGCATTGCCAAGTTAGCCGGGGGGGTGGGTGGGTGGGGGGGGGGGGAAGAAAAAGCATATGAAGATATGAAGACGATGCCTCTTCCCGCCTGGCTAAGGTGTCGGCTTCATCGGTCCACCTGCCGGAGAGCACCGCAGGAGGAGGGAGGCGGGGGCGAACGCGGAGGGGGAACTGCGGTGTCGATAACGGGGGAAGCCGGGCTACGCGTGCGGGTTCGACGGAGCTGGGACGGCCGTTACACTTGGGCTGCGAGAGGATTTTGGTCTGCGCGCTATCGACCGAGCGAAGAAAAAAAAAAAAAAGCTGACGGAAGGGCCGGCGACCTGAACGCGCGTTAATCTCCGGAGCTGTTTACGAGACGTCCATGGGGGGGGGGGGGGGGACGCTGACCGCGGGTCCGGGAACGTTATTATTCGGGTCGGGTCGGGCAGCAACCCTCATGTTAATCAGGTCAGCACACTCAGGTCGCTCCTCCATTATTTCAAGTCCTTCTGGATGAGAGCGCCTCGCTAATTGAGTGCGAGGTAACGCAATGTAATGTAACTCAGAATTGTGATCGCTGTTATACTGTGCTTCGTTCGTTGCCACTGTTGATGAAGATGAAGATTAAGATGATGGATTAATGATTAGATCCGTTTTTCCTTCAGGGGTGCAATTCGCCAAGCAGCTGATTGGACTCTTGGTTTGATGACCGTTAAAGTTCTGATCCGCACTATTTCCTAGAGAGCACTGTAAATAAGAGGAATGACTGTAGTATGTAATGACTGGCAGACCTCTAGAGTCCGCCACAGAACCCTGACCTACACGCCTTGACATGTTAATTCATGTCTCATCTTGCGGTACGTAGTCTGCGTAAGTTTGCGTAACTATGCAAATCACTGCTCAAGTAAGGAGAGAATGGATTTTGGCCGTAGGCTGACAGTTCGGCCTAAGACCTTGTTACTTTGGGAGGGACTGCGTTCTGGCTGTGTGCTTGCACTTAGGTCTAAATCCATGTTACTTTTAGAAAGAAATGATTTTGGCTGTGGGCTAGGTCTAGCACGATGCTGCTTTTGGCTAGACTGGATTCTGGTTGTATGTTTACAGTTAGGCCTAACTGCATGTTACTTTTGGAAATAATTAATTCCAGCTGGGGGCTTACAGTTTAGCCCAACTACCTGTAGCTTGTTTTGGAGAGTATTGATTCCGGCTATAGGATTACAGTTGGTCTTAACACCGTGTTACTTTTGTAGAGAATGGATTACAGCTGTAGGCTTACCGTTAAGTCCAACACCATGCTAATTTTTTTGGAGAGAATGGATTCCCGGCTCTAGGCTAATTGGGCCTGGCACCGTGTTACTTTTGCCGAGAATGGACTATGGATGTGATGCTTACAGTCAGGCCTAGCATCGTGTTAAAGACACCAAGGTTCTGATTGGCTGGGATCACAGTGACGTGATGTGGCTGCCACTGAGTGATGAGTAGCACGCAACTGTGTAACTGTGTGTGTCTCTCCAGAGCCAAAATGTCGCCCGAAGGTTGCCCGAGTTCGTTTGGAATTCCGGACGCAGCCGTCAAAAGTGCCGCGGGTGGCGGCCTGCGGCTCTGTTATTGGAATGCCACCGAATCCACGTGGCCCACAAAGTGACAGATTATCGCACAATACGAAAGCAATAACGATGAAATATGAGCTTCTCCAGCGCGGCACACGGCACACGGCGCATTGTAATATTTTCACTTCAAACTGAATTTCGGTGTTTTTTTTTTTTTTTCGCCCTTCACGACGTAACCGGGATTAGTTTGCACGCTCCTGCACCCCCATCTCTCTCATTCTATGTGTACCCCCACCTTTCTCTCTCTCTCTCTCTCTCTCCCTCTCTCTCTCTCTCTCTCCATTTAATGTTCTTACATCCACCCCATAAAATACAATAACACTGCATATATTATCGGGTAAAAATGTCATTGTACACACACCGAAACACTCCACACTCGCACAAATAAAGACGCATTACAGTCTGAGCGCCTGGAGGAGGAGAGAGAAGCGGGAAAGTAAGATCAGAAGCAGACGCCTAAATGAGTGGCAGTCCTAAAAATGGTGCCTCGCGTTGTAGGGGAGGTTGAGCGTTACTCCCGGGGAAAGCTGGTGACAGTCGATCGGTTCAGGGAGAGTTGAAAGAGCTGGATGGATGCCAGATGGCATTGGGATTGTGAGAAGCAATTAGGCGCCACTGCAAAAAAAAAAAAAAAAAGTCATTTTTTTCCCCCAGTAATTGTTTATCTGAATCCCATATGTCTGTGTCAGTCGCGATAGCACAAACATGAGTGAGATAATGTTCTCCAACTAATGCCATGTTGACTGGTGTGTGTGTGTGTGTGCGTGTGTGTGTGAGTGAGTGTTTGTGTGTGTGTGTGTGTCTGTGTGTGTGTGTCTGTCTCACTGTTCATAAATCTCGTATGTGCATTCAATCAGATTTGTACATCTGGCTTTACAATGACTGCGTGTCATTGCACAGAATTATACTACCACTTAAACTAGGCTAGGAAAATGAGAAATTTTGATTAGCTGCAGTAATATTTATATTGATAAGAGCGCTGTTTTATGATGATAATGAGTTTTTGTAGTGGCTTGCTTGTTGGGGTAATGTTGCAAATTACACCTATCCTGTTGTTACTGTTTTAGCAGTAGCAGTCTGGATTGAAATGCTGACACTAATTCCTATCTACATATGTTGGGTTCAAATCAGGACTTTGAATAGACCACTCCAAAACATTTCTTTCATTTTGGATCCTATTCTTGCTGCATTACCCAACTATACTTCAGTTTCAGCTCACGTACATATGCCTGGACATTCTCTTTAAGAATGTTCTGGTACAGTACAGTTCATGGTTCCTCCAATAATGGCAGGGCGTCCCAAGGCAGCAAAGCGTCCCCACACCATCACAATAGCACCTCCATGTTTGACTTTTGGTATGGTTGTCTTGAAATGCTGTATTTGCTTTTTTTCCCCTCATCTCTTTTGGAATTTCTTTTGATTGTGGCATAGTGTGCTTGTAGAACCTTTGCTGACTACTTCACTCAGATGGTACAGTTCAGTATGAGTGAGGTTCAGACTCAACAGGGCTGACTGAAATCAAGCCTGGTGTTGTCCAATCAGCTGAATCTAATTATCAATAAAATTGGGCTAATTGGTTGATTGAGTAACTAAGTGGGGGGCTGGGGATTATTTATTCACCTATGGGTGTTTGACAAGTTTTTCATTAATTAAATAAAATAATAATGTTTTAAAAATTGCTGTGTGTTTAATCAGTTTCCCTTTGTCTAATATTATATTTTGTCTAAAGTTCTGAAACCATTGAGCGTGAGATACATGGCATAACAGAGGAAATCTGGAAGGGGGGGCAAATACTTTTTCATGGCATATATATATATATATATATATATACATACAGACGGGTGGCATATATAATAACAGCAATAAACCCTGCATTGCACAATGCTGCATGATTGTGTGCAGCCCAGCTCTACGGAAATAGCAGCATGCAGCATAAAACAGAAAAATGACACTGTTTTTCTTTTCTCTCTCTGGCTTGTGGGGGGGCGGGGGGGGGCGGGGGGGGGGGGGGCGGGGGGGCGGGGCTGGGGACATTGACTCGCGACTAGAGCTTGCGGCTGAGCCGCTCGTGTCCTTGAGCGAGGCACTTGAGCCGAATGTGCGGATGTGTGTAAGTCCAGGCCTGAGAATAACAGGGCCCTGTCTGCCGTCTCCACAGCTCTGAGATACTGAGCTCTGAAGCTCTGCTCAGTCCATTGGTTTTATCACGTGGAACACCTGGAATTACACCAACATTTCTTATATTTACAACACCACACACTCATTTAAAAAAAAAGATAAATGCAGCGTTTATTTGTATATAACTAGTTCTTGACAAAACTTTTTGCTCATGCTTGTAATTCTCACGTCGCGAGATGTATGTAACGTGTATGTAAAATGCAAATCTGTGCAAGTCGCTCTGAATAATGCATTCGCCAGACGCCCAAATGCAAATGAACATAAAACATCGGAGACGGCCTGAATGAAATGTGTGAAACGATCGTGGCGCTTGTGTGTCTGCGTGTGTCTACGCATCCTTTGCTGCGGAGATGTGTGCTTTTTAAAGCGGTTACCCCTGGGGGGGTGTGTGTGTGTGTGTGGGGGGGGGGGGGGGGGGGGGGGGGGGGGGGGTTGAGGGAGGGGGCCTTTCGTTCCCTCCGCACTTAAAGGCACCCAAACACTCACCTTTCAATCGGTCTCTCAGCATGTGTAACATGATGGGCTGCACTGCAACAAGCTTGATGTTCTCCCTGTAAATATTACTAAGAACCTCTGTCCCCTGTGCAGCCTAATCTCTCTCTCTCTCTCTCTCTCTGTCTATTTCTCTCTCTCTATATATTTCTCTCTTTCTTCCCATTTCTCTGTCTCTCTCTCTCTATTTCTCTCACTTTCTCTCTCTCTCTCTCTCTCTCTCTCTCTTGCTTTCCCTCTCTCTCTCTCTTCCCCTTTCTTACTCTCTCTCTCTTTTTCTGTCGTCACTGAAGTGTTTTACTTTCCTGCCTAATCTTCGTCACGGCTTAATTTTGCTTAATTGTTAAGCGAAGACGCGCCATATCGGCAGAGAGACTGCGCCATTATGGTTTTAAAGGGATGAAACGAAAACGCTGTCTGTTTGACAGCGATAAAGAAGTAAAAAAAAAAAGAATAATAATTTTGAGAGCGAAACATTAGAAGCAGTTACAAATTAAGAAGTCAAACTCGTTTCGTTCATTTTGATATCTTAATTTCCAGGTATTGTCTCTAGCCTTCGTCTGATCCCCAGCAAATGAACATCGAGTTACAATTAAGTTAGAAGTGCGCTTTTAAAATAATTTCTAACTTTTTCTACTGACCACCCAACTCTTAAAAATCCCATTCCGCCTGAATGGCATTAAAATATTATAACGATTAAAAAAATGAAGTTATTGTTTATGCAAATACTGGGGGCAACCCAATTAAGGAAAAACCCAGTCAGCAAGGAAGCAGATTTAAAATGCATGACACATCGCAGGAAAGTAAAAATGCAAGCAGCGAGGAAACAGCTCATCCCCAGATGTGTGCCTTCCTTAGTTCTGATGCTGAGGATAATGCATGTAAGTGCATTCTGGGAAATTAAAGAAGAAGCATTGTTTGACAAATAAAAAAGCAGCCCTCCGGGCATGTATATGTACAGAAACAGGAAGCGCTTATGACATGCTCTAACTGCTGATCCAAGTGCTAGTAAGCTCCAGTAAACATTTATGTTAAAGTGTCAGAGGCTGCTCTTACATAACAATCATGGTCGTCCAGTGATCTCGGCACTCATCGCTTATCTGTGTTTTATTTCTTTGTCTTTTTCTCTGTTTTATCCTGGGGCTGATGGATTTTGTCCTGGCTTCAACTCACATTTGACTGGTATTTGCTCATACCATTGTGGGGGATTTGCAGCAAAGTCTGGGAATGCTGATATATGCTAATTGTTAATGCAAATGCTAATGAAGGCCTTGAGATGAAGGTGTGTGGATTTTTTAGCCAATCAGCTACTTGCGTGTATCCCTGTTGTCGAGAGCACCCGGAAATCAGCTGACGCTGCACCCCCCCGGCAGTAAAGTTCTTTATGTCTATCTATCATTACTCCATTAAAGGGGAAACTCCACGCCACAGATTGGTTTAGTTATGTTTGCTGTGGTCACAACGGTCACAAGGAAATTATGCAAATGTGACCAGGACATTAGGTGGTCAAAGCCCACTGTTGTTGCCAAGGTATTTGTGCCCATTACTTTGCTTCAGACCATTATTACCATCACTGTTCTACTACTTTAAAAAAGTGATACCGTGTATATTAGAGCCCAGAAGATTCATTTTACCTAAATAACAATTGCTATTTGCATAAGTCAACAGAAAAAAAAAAAGCCTTGATGGCTGTGAGCCATTTAAAAAGAACAAGCCATCGAGCCAGAGCATGTGCATCCCATCTCAGTGGTACTGATCTCCAAGCCTCTAGGACTTTCCTCTCAGCCTGAGGAGGAGCTTGATAACCAAATTGAGTTTTAAATTTGATAAGAGTTGTTTTTCCTCAGAACACAGTGCTGCTTCTTGGATGCCAGCCAGCCAGCCAGCCAGCCAGCCAGCCCGACACTGTTTCACCGCAAGCTGAATCCTCGCTTCAGACTTTTCTCTCGAAGGAAGGCAAACGTCTCACACACAAAAAAGTTCAGCAGCTCCTCAAAATCGTCAGTGGTGGGGGGGGGGGGGGGGGGGGTGTGGACGGCTGGGGACACAGCTGTGGGTACCCTGCTTTCGGGGAATGAAGTGCATCGGAAATTTCTGCCTTCAAAGTGAATGAGAAATGAATTTCAATTCATTCCCGGACTACAAAGTCAACCTGAGCTCCATTTTTCAGTGGGGCCTTCCTTTTTTTCCCCCAGAATCCTTTGGGCTTTTCCCCCCTTCCTACAGGTATGTCTTTACGAGAGTAATGAGTCACTGGCACAGGCCCAAGAGAGATAGAGCCTCAACCTCTACCGCTGTAGCCAGTAGTGGTCATGGGATTTGTAGTCCAGGGCTGCAGAGGAAGGGGGTGATACTAAAGACATGTGGGTCTAGTTCCCATGTTGGCCATTGTACCCTTCAGTAAGGTGCTTAGCCCAGATTGCTTCATTAAATATCCAGCGGTGTAAATGGAGAACAGAGAGGAAAGTGAAAAGTTTATGAGTGTCCCTGGTTAGGAGCATCTGCCTAGTAACAACCAACAGACACCTGATTAATTAAGCAAGTAGGGATTACTTAAGAAGCACTCATCAGTGAAAAAGCAGTAAAATGACACCGCGATCAGTAAGTGTAAAGGAAATGAAGCGTTGATCCACAAGCAAGGTCAAGACCGTTGACAGGAAAACAATATCCTGTTGGCACGTTGCATATAGCAATGCTTTTATTAATTTTGCGCATCATGTGACCCATATTTAAGCCACACAACAGAGATCGCAATAGCCCAGAATTAAAAGACCTGCATCCAGCTTGTGATTGATGTGAACAGGCGTCTAAGCGTTGCACAGTCATTCTTTCTCACGCATCTGATTATGTGTCAATTAAGCGATTAACTGAGATTATTGACTAATTGAAGTATTGTACGAGACATGGCTTGAAATAGAAGCTCCAGTTCCAGCCTGATTTGGAATTACCTGAAGTGCATTCTCTTCTGAACACCATTATCCCCCTAACGTCCCTACGCCAGTCTTTGTAAAATAGGCAGGTGTTTGGAAACGTGGAGTAAATATCTAAAATATCCTTCATCTCACACAAACAGCTGTCTGGGCCAATAAAAAAACATACACAAAAATGAAAATAATGTCAACGCACCCAGAAATTTAACTATCCTTTTTAAGATTTTGAGGGAAATGGCTCCATATACGGTCCATCTGTAAGGAAACAGATATGCAGGGGTTAAACTGAAGAGCCTCGTGTTGAATTCTGTTAGTTTGATTGCATTTGTTTTTAAAGATTGAACATGATGGTAAATGGAGGGTACATGGATGGAACATGAAGGGTAGAACACATGACACGTGGCTGTCACGCATGGACTGATTTTTCCTCTCAAAGCCTGTTTTCATGGGTAGTTACTTGAGCAAAAAAAAAAAACACAAAAAGGCTCCTCCTTGATAGATTTTGAGCACTCTTAAAATAAGCTTTTAAGAATGTACTAGTTTTAGGTGGCAGTGTAGTATAATGGTGAAGGACCTGGCCTTGTAACTGAAAGTTTGATGCTTTGATTCCCAGGTAGGACATTTGTGCCGTTGTGCCCTTGAGCAAGGTACTTAATGTGGCTGAATTGCGTCAGTATATATCTATCTGTATAAATAGATACTGTGTTATTTTAAAAAATTGCTAAGAGCTTTGTAAGTTGCTCTGGCCAAGGGCATCTGCTAAATGCCCATAATGTAATGTAATGTAATGATTACTTGGAAAAGGAAAAGGAAAAAAAATGGTAAAAAAAAAACTTATGTAACCTCAGTTGATAACGTTGCCAGATCTCAGTCTCCAGATCGGTCTGACAAAATCATCAAATTTGCATCTCTGACGTGCTGAGCCTGGAATCTTCAGAGTCAGCCCCTCTCCCCTGATGACCCGTCATTTGCACTCTGACTTCTTAGCGCGATGTGAACTGAAAGCAAGCTGTCATCATTAGCAGGCTTGTTAATTATCGAGAAGATAATTAAATTACATAAAAAATCTTCTCTTTTTTTTTGGGTTGCAGACCGTGGCAGTTAAATGAAACGTGCCACTATGTATATTATTGACTTTTACACATTATTTGGTTCTTATGATACCTTTAGTTTACAAATAAAATCTGATAAATAATGAACTACTGAGCCATTCAGAAGAATGCACGGTGTTGAACTTTGGCAACTTTGTTTCAGCACCATGGACAGCTCATAAAGCATTGACACTGTTGGTCTGAAATTTCATTCATAATGAATCGCTTCAGTGCTAGAGACTCTGAGAATCTTGTGTTTTACCCACAGGTAAATGAGAAGCAGCGTTATCAGAAGACCAACACACAGTGTTTGTTTGTTCTCTTTGTTTCTGGAATGAATAGAATGTAACAAGTCTCCCCAGTCTCTGTGAAAACTTTCTTGAAACTCCTTTTTCGAAAGAAGGTTCCACTGTGGAAGTTTAGAAGTTTGAGTTTTCTGGTATTCCAGGCTGTGCAGTATAAATTCCCTGCTGGCTTTCAGACAAAGAACCCACCCCCGGGCAGGCAAGCCACACATGCTTAAAGGGAATTCTGGGAACTGCACACGAGGCCCAGAATGCGGTGCGTCCGCACCATTCATTTTTCGCTCACGCGCACACTGATGCACAAGCAATTTCATGAAGCCGTCGTCCAGTTCTCCCACCTCAGTACAGATGGTTGAAGATCAATGTTGTTCCGTTGCCTTTTTAATTCTCTGATTTATCCTGTACCCAAAACTTTGAAATTGTCTAAAAACTCCTTTCCTCAACTGCGGCAGGAAAGTATATATTTATATTTGTACATTTATTTATCGGAAACAAAATTACACACAGTATGCCATTTTTTTTTTTACACTTGTGTCTTCTGTTACGTAACATCGTTTTTGCGTTTTTTATTGTTTTACTCACAGGTAAGGTCGGAAAGACCCTTTAATTAAAGCATAATGAAAAAAACGACGTGTGGATTTTGGCGAACGTGTCCGTTTGTGCCGCGCCCTTGCGCATGGATTCGGCTCCGTTCAGCTTCGCGGCTCTTATAAATTCGCGGGAGCGGTTTTTTATCCTGGCCCCCGCCCGTCCCGTATTTCTTTCCTTCCGCCGGGAACGGCGCCGTCCGTAAATTCTCGGGACAGCCCCCCCGCCCGTGAAACGCGGAGCCGTATATCCGGACACCGCCGATGTCACGAATGAAAGCGCAGCACGTTTGAAGAATGAAAGGAGGGATTGTATGACGAGCCGTTGAAGGTGTTTTGCGGAGGCGTAGAGAGTGAGGTACTAATTTGTGGAACTGGCTGAGAGACTGATGGCCAGAAGTATGGGTGCAGGGCTGCCCCCCTGGGCGGCTCATGCTGGTAATGTACCGCTTCAGTACGTGGATGCCCCCCCCCCACTCCCCGCCCCCGTGCTCTGGTGTCGAATCACCGGAGGGGCCTCCTCAGGTGCCAGACTGTGAGAGCCCCCCCCCCCCCCCCCCTCCCCCCCTGGGAGGGAGGATCTCAGCTGGCCAGGTTGGGAAATGCGTCGTTGCACATCAGCACCCCCTGCTGGTTCCTCTGTTTAACTGCACACAAACCATCTCATGTATACATTATATGACTAAAAGTGTCTGCACACCCCTTGGTCTGGGGCTGTTTTTTGTGGTTTGGGCTAGGCCCCTTAGCTCCAGTGAAGGCAAATCTTAATGTTACAACATACAATCACATTCTAGACGATTCTGTGCTTCCCCAACCATTTGGGGAAGGTCCTTTCCTGTTTCTGCTTGACAATGCCCCAGAGCACAGAGCAAGGTCCATATAGAAATTGTTTTGTCGAGATCGGTGTGGAAGAACTTGACTAACCTGCACAGAGCCCTGACCGCAACACCATCCAGCACCTTTGCGAGCAATTGAAAAGCCAGCTGCAAGCCAGGCGTAATCGCCCAATCAGTGCCCATCCTCACTAATGCTCTTCTGGCTGAATGGAAGCAAATCCCTGCAGCAATGCTCCAATGCTCTAGTATAAAGCCTTCCCATAAGTGTAGAGGCTGTTATAGCAGCAAAGCGTGGACCAACTCTTTTGGATGAGATGTTGGATGTCAGGTGTCTACATACTTTTGTATGTAGTGTTTCTGCGTGAGTTGCACTTGTCAACTGAGGTGTGAGAAGAAGCAGTGGGGTATTTCTTCGTGTGATTGGGTGGAAGGGGATGGGGGGGGGGGGGGGGGGGGGGGGGGGGGGTAGCATGTGACCCATTCCCAAAATTCCCAGTCATGTGACTGTTACATTACAGACCTGCTGTGTGCTGTTAATAAGCCTGTCAGCAGCTTTAACAAAAATGTTCCATGGTACATGACACTTATCTTACAACCAACAAATTGAACAGTTTCCAAGAAATCCAGGCCATCGACCCACAAAATCACACTAGTCTTCTAAAGGAATATGATTTCACCAATACATGGAGAAAGGTGTACACCTGGATTAAGGACCTTTTGACAGTTTTGAACGAGGACAGTCTGCATGTATTATTGTAGTGCTGTGGGAATTGTTAATGAATTCGTTTTTTTTGTTTTTCTGTTTGAAAATTATTAATCTGTGTTTACAAGATTTCATGGCCCTAGGAGACGATCAGATAAAAAGTGGCCATACGAGCGAAGCATTTTGAAAATCTGTCTCGTTGAGGCACCCATTCCAAAGTTCATCCTTAAGATCTCAGTCGATAAGGGGTCTCAGTTTGTGACATTAAGTGGGATTACCCAGAAATCCATATAAGGTCTATGGGAATGAAAGCGACACTTTGGAATTTAAGATTATACTTTGTTGGATGCAAGCCTAACACCGGAGAATGTTTCACCGGAGAATGTTTTACAGAAAAGCTGCAGCACAGTTCTCACAGGAAATAACATCATTGTAGTTTGGAGGCGGTGATCTCACTGAAATAGAATGCACATTTTGACATTTTCATGTTCCAGTAGTAAAACAAATAGGCAGTACATTTACAGTCATAAATTATGAGTACTTCAGTACTAACATTCAGAATGAATGATTCAGAATAAAAAAACTACGCTTAGCAACCCTGAAATATTTTTTTTTAAATCAATGCAATGCTCAATTAATTCACTTTGAAGTGATTTTATTTAATTTTTACTGGGAAAAAAAAAAAATATTTCTTGTTCTTGTTATTCACTGTCCCGGGATGTTGCGTTTGAAATGTCAGCATATATATCTCATTTTGTTACGGCTTTACTGCGGGGTTTATGTTGCTGACCAGCGAGTCGGTACGGAGCCAGACCGCCGCAGAGAGACGCGGGGTGTGCTACCGAACAAGAGCAGACGGGTTGTTTGCGGTGATTTGTGGGAAGTGCGCAGCGGTTTGTGGGAGGTTGTTCCTCTCTGCTCAGCTCAGCTCCCTTTACTCAAAGTGTCCATCGGCTTTTATCTTTGTTCAGGGCTTGCTGTTGGGTTGATTTTAACAACCTCGCCGCCAAGACCGCAGTTTGGAACAGCCGTTAACGCCCGGAATTCTTTTATTTATTTATTTATTTTATTTTATTTTTTACGATTCCCAAAATGAGAGCTGGAGGATGAAGAAGGCAACTTTGTGAGGCAGCCGAGGAGCGATCTAAAGAACATGTTGTGTAACTCTAAGCCGATGGGTTTTACTTTCAAATGTTTAACCTTTTCAAGGACGGAAAAAAAAAGTCATCGTATGTCGAGCTTTTCCATTATACATACACGGCATAAAAGCAAAGTAATTTTAGCCATTCTTCCCCATAAACAGATATAATTGCACTTCAGTTCCAGCACCCTATTATACGTTTTGAAGGGCAGAATCTTCATAACTCAGAATAACTTGAATTCACATGCATATAGAAGGCGGAGGTACATATCCAGTAAGTAGTGCATTGTTGCAGATGATATGACTGAAGGTTTCTGTAGTGGCTGAGATTCAGTACGCACAGTAAAGTGTACGGTGTTGAATCAACTCTTGCAGAGTACATACAGTGCCTACTGTACTCATATGTACTCTGTTAAAATTGAATTACTGCGGAACATTTTACTGTGTCTATGTATGTACATTGTTTTTACCCACGCCTCACACATTTACCTGGATTTACAGGAACTGTTATTTTCCAGTAAGTTTTCCTAGGAAGCGGGAATCCGGTAGGCAAATAATTAATGACAGACTCTTTAATCCCAACTAGATGAAGGATATGGTGAAAAAAGATGTTTAGTTACATCTGGGGATGTACCGATTATTTAGGGGAAACATCGATCAATGTTGATACCTAGAGTATACCGATTGTTTTGGTGGAAATCTTGCCGTTCTAAAAAAACACAATTTTAATTAGACAGCTTTGAAGTCATGCAACATAGTTATACATTTATTTTTTATACAGAGTCATCCAAATTTAAAATGCATTCCTGGAGCTGAAAGTGCCTTTCTGAAATACCAGATTTACCCCAAGAATTTATTTTAGGCCCGGTGGTACGCGCCCAAAAAAAACCCCCCCAAAACAGATGCGGCACACAGGGTGGCACATTGGCACGGTCTGACGGGGCAGCAGGCAGTCTGGAATTTATATTTGCTTTCAAATTTTTGTTTGCTCTGTGTACTCGAGTCTCAAAACAAAATGGTCACGAGGAGAGAATAACTTAATACGCTGCATTTATTGCATAAAAATGAGCCGTGTAGCCTTTGCCACATTATAATTAAAACTCCACAATTGCACACAGAGCGTCCTTAACAATGCTACAAAGTATTGTGACAAAGATTTTTTTTAAGAACATTAAATAAAAATATATTATATCAAATGAATTTACATTAGATTAAAGTGCCGGGGAGTTGTTGTGAGTCATATATTTGTGGGCCCTATTTTTTTTGGAAGGAAAAAATAGAGACACACTTCGCATTACTTTGCTGGTGTAGCAAGGTTGTGTGCAGCTTGTGCATCAGTGTTAACAATCCTCTGACCTTTGCAAAATATCACCATATCATGAACATGGAGAAAAAACGTTAATATTTGGGTGTCCGTCCTCTGTGTTAGCTTTTTGTTGTTGTTGTTGTTGTGGTTGTTGTTGTTGTTGTTGCTGGATATAATGGTGATGCATGGGTTCCCCTTCTGAATAAAGGGAGAATAGGATATGTAAATTATACTCTTCATCACAGAATATGCTCTTTTATCACTGGAAGCTCCCCTCTGGAGATCACTGCCCAAGTGAAAAGCCTTGCAGATGTGCGCTCGCTGTTTTTATGAAAGCAGTCCTCCGGATAGCATCTCATGCTCCGATCTTCACGTGTCTTTCCCCGCCGTTCCTCTAACACATCGAAGGATTACGCTTGTCAAATACTGGCAAAAGTCCTGGACAAAAATATTGATGGTCGGAGTGGATTTTGTCATATTGTGCAGACGAAGGACTAAGTAAAATAAGTACTTAACAGCCGGCCGGAAACTCTAAACTATGCATCGGAGTGACTGCACAAAGAGAGTGTGCGTGTAGGATTTTATAACGAGTTGCAGGCTTTTTTGTCAGGGTACATAACCTTACCTGCGTCAGTGAATTTTCAAAAGAACACAAGGCCAATGTGGTCAAAGAAAAAAAAAAAAAACCTTACTGCCTAAAGATGTGTGTTTCTGCGGTGTCCTAAGTAACACATTAGAGATTCTCATTATTCAGAGTAAACACACCTATTCTGTGGACAGACTGATTCTTTCTCTAATTATTATTAGCTTAGCATTTCAATTTAGTAGGCAAGACAAAACTGCAAATTTAAACGTATGGACATCTATTTATGTCAGCTATTTATTCAAGTCAATGTTTAATCAGTTAAAAAAAAAAAAATGTATTTAATTAAATTCAACTTTATTAAAACTTGAATTAAAGCCAGTCAGGGATTGAAAATTACAATTAGTACTCATCAGAGCTTCTTTGTGAAGTGCAAGAAGTTGCGAGTTTTTATTAATTTTATTTTTTTGTGCGTGGAATACGCCACGTGGATAATGAAGGACTGCTCTCCGCAGCAGAACGTTCTGAAATATTTCGAGCGTTTATTCTGATGCAGAACACGCCGTCTCTGTCTGTCCCGTCTCCCGCCGGCTCGTTTCTCTTCTGCGTGCTGCGAAACGCACCTCCCTCCCGCGAACTCGTCAAGTCATGACCGACGCTTTAGTTACCGCCAAAAACATGCCAAAGAAGACGTCAAGCTTGATTGGTGCCGTCAGACCAAAGCATCAAATCAGACTGATGCATCGTTTTTAGACCGCGGTGTTCTGTCGAAGTCACGTGCCGCGTCGCGCCTGACGGACGCATCGATTGTCTGGTGGAGAGACGAGCCCTAAATGGCGGCCGCTGCTGGAGCCCGATCTCTGCAGCCTCCGGGCTTATTTCGGAAAGAAAGACGTATTTCATTTCGAAAACGGCGGCGACGGCGACCGCTTCGGAGACGAGGAGCAAACCGTTGGGCCGATGCCGGCTTAATCCGCGCGACGCTATCGGCCCCAGAATAGACCAATCGGTGTGACGGCTCCGCAACTGATTTGTGGCAGTAGCCTGGTCTAGGTTGTGCCTCAACTTGTCAGAGAGTGTTAAGCTTCCGTTCTTCCCGCTTTGCAGAAAAATCACACGGATCTCTCCTCGTATCCAGTGGGCACGTCTGAGAACCACACGGGCAGGAACACAGTGCATTCGTTTGCAAGCCCCTGGATTACCGAAACGCGTTTGTGGGGTTCTGGGATAGCGAAACCTCCACAGCGGCCATTTTTGGCATGTCAGGATATTTATTAAGCTCGCTGAATGGGTTTCGCGTGCACAGTTGACCCTCAGAGATGTGATCACTTGAGCCTAAAATGTCTAATGAAGGAATGTAACTTCAAATCAATTGCAAACCCAATAGTGCAGGCTACAGGTTTGTAGTTGATGTGAAGACCTGGCTCTGTTCTGTACAGTATACCACTTTGTTTTGTGCTATAATCGCTATGGTGTTTGCTCATTTTGAATATGAACGTCCCTGATTTTTGTATTATCCTGAAGCTGCTGTATCTTCAACCTTGCGCAAAGGAGGTTCTGCGTGGGTTCGAGTCCTGGCTGGCCCGGGTTCTCCCTGTGTGGGGTCTGCATGTTCTCCCCCCGTGTTCACCTGTGGGTTTCCTCCCCCAACCAAAACATGCAGCCCAGGGTCAACAGATGAAAATTAGCCTTCCTGGCAAACTCCTGGCGCATTTACAGAAATGTCATTAATGTGCGTTGTCAAACAAACAAATAAATAAAGCATTGCTCTTTTGTTGACGAGACAGTTGTCATAACAAGATTTGCATATGTTGTGCGGGTTCAACTGGAAGCAACTACAAAAACATAATGGTTTTAATTAAAGGCAGATATGACCGTTTCCCCGGAGACGCTTCCTTGACAGTGCCCTGGAATACAGCGGAGTAATGATAAAACAGCGCTAAGCATCACCAAACAAAGAAAACTGGTCCCTTCAGCCTGAGTAATTTAAGTCTACCCAAGAACAGGGTTGTGCAGCCTTGCTCTAGCTAATAAATGTGATGTGCTCTGTTAGGGCTGGAGTGAAAATCCATAGGACGGTAGATCTGGAGGATCAGGGTTGGGCAGCCCTGACTTACAACAAGCTGTGCATGTTTAACTCAATCTGAAAAAACAAAAACCTGCAGTTTAGCAAAGGCTACAAGCGTAGGAAAGAACATAGGTACAGCCTGCACTAACAGTATCTGAACTAGGCCAGTACAGCAGATGATCTGTTATTAGCATCAGGTCATTTCATGCAACAGTTCTTTCTTTCAACAGTTCTTTCATGAAGACGCAGAACGAGAGAGAGAGAGAGAGAGAGGTTGTTTGTTACCTTGATAAACACCTGAATGAAAAACCTTGAGCGGTCAGTGCAATCATAAAGCGCGTATCGTTGTTTACAAGTGTGTATTCCTGTCCTGTTCAGACTGATCTTTTTCTTTTTTCTTTTCTGAAAAGTAAGAGCACGACCAGCAATTGAAACAGATATTTTGTACAGTCCAAGTGTGACTAAGTTCCCCAATTCAAACTGATCCTTATTGCAACTGAGTATATTTAAATGGCTCATTTTGATAAACATGACCTATTCAATAGCACGTATCCCCATGCCTCTCTTCAGACCTGTTCTTGTTGTAAATTTGTAATTTGCCAAAATTAGATCTCATTTTGGCTGAATTTTTTTTGAAAATGGCAGAATCATTTACATTTAACCACAAACTATAATACTGCCTAAATGTATTAGTTTCCTTTCTTTACTTTGTCTATGTCCTGAAAAGCACCTTACCTGGGTTGCAAAAAAAAAAGAATAAAATAAAGAAATAAAATATACAAGTGAGATATCGCAGAAACTTCAGACTCAAATTGCTTCTTCCAAATATGCATATTTATGAGTCCAAGATGCAATTTGACGTCTCAGAACTTCTGGGAGCTTTGCTTTCATTAGGAAATTGTAATTTTAGGTGAAGAGGAACCTAAGGGTTTTAGCAGGAAAGAAACAGAAGAAAAGTTCATCTCATTATTTCGTTGATTTTGCAGGTTATAAACCTGCAAACATAGGCCCCATATCCATGGGCAGTATATACAAAATCAGTATGATGAAGGAGAGCTCTAGGAAAGTCTTCTGTTATGAATATTGCATACTTTCACGTAGTTGTGATTTCTATATAGTTTTTTCTTTTAAAAAGAAAAAAAAGTCCATCACGTTTTAACACACTCACATCAGGCTTTATAGATTCACATTTTAGAGGTTTCAGCTGAAATGCTGTCAGCGTTTACCCTCTGAGGGTAAATCATTTTGAATTATGAGAGATACTGTTGAAACAGATGGACCTTGTACAGCAAATCCGTAAGTTATACGAACAGGGCTTCTCGCCTGATCTACAGCCTCCCCAGGCTCAGCCACGTCGCCCCCCCCCCCCCCCCCCCCCCTTCTCATCTCCCTCTACTGGCTGCCTGGGCCAGCTTTCCTCCAATTCAAAACCTTGGAGCTTGCCTATCCGGAAAGCTGAAGGGGCTGCTTCAATATATCTTCAAACGATCGTCGGTACCTTCACAGCATCCAAGTCCTGTCCATTCCGCAGCCTCTGGGCGCATTCCGCAGCCTCTTATCCAGACCGACTTACACAACTTTTTTTTTTTACATAGAATTTACACTGCATCCATTTATACAGCTGGATATATACTGAAGCAATGCAGGTTAAGTACCTTGTTCAAGGGTACAGCAGGAGTGTCCTTTAGGGTACAAGACATGTTTTCACCTTTTTAGCTCTTCCGGTGTGTTTCAGATTATTCAAATAAAAAGCTTTATGAACCATCAGTTTGGACCATCTTTCAGCCGTGGACGCTACAGTGTGTTCTCCCCATACAGCGTACATAAGAACGGGAGAGGATAGGAGGGGCCAGGCGGTGAAGCCTAGGAAGTTACTTGAAACTAGCCTCCACTGTGCATGCTGAGTGCAAAAGAGCTTGCTGCCCATTGAAAGACAATGTAGAAAATCGTGGTGATTTAACTACAAAAGAAAACCTCATGGGTCAATATTGTGTGATTGTAAATTCCGTTGTGTGTAGCAGTTTGTGAAACAATGGTTGATTTAGTCTCGGGGTTTTGGGAAAACATGTATTAGAAATTTGCATATTTTATTACATATTACATGTTTTTATGCTTTTCATATGGAACGGAACAGTCATTAAACATGTTTCAAAGTACCATCTTGGAAGTTTTATTTTGCCTACAGAAGTCTTGATACTCTCCATTCACTTTAATGGGAGGTACAATATTTTCCCCTCAACATGTGCAGTACAGGCTTACAGTACTTCTGGGGCTTCACTAGCTTAGGCTAGTTGAAGGCGTGCATCCTATCTAGTTAAATATGCATGTCTATGGTTCTCCTCTCTTTGTCTAAAAGTTCCCTCTGCAGCTACAGGCGGTAAATCACTTATACCTGAATGAAACACATTCTTTTTTCCAGTCCAGTAAAAAGCTGAGCAAACAAATGGACACAATTTACTGCTTTGTTGGATGTTTAATTACTTAGGAACAACCAAAATAAATTAATCTTAATAGTCTTTTAAAGGTCTACCCTCAAAGTTGGTAGACCATTAAAAGATAAATGTCTTGCCTGTACAAATTGGCCCCTCTTCGAGCCAAATCACCATCACAAGGGCTGTGGCTCCTGAGCATTTCACTTCAGCATTTTTAGATTGCTAAACAATTCAACAGTATTTATGATCTAAAAAAACAAATATACACAGTATCTATTGTTGCTATGAAAGGGAATGCAGCTCCATTCTCGGGAAATAATACTAACATCCTGCACTCCTGCAGGGCTATTGCTAAAATTACCAGAAATAGCACGCTCAATAAGTCACCAAAGCCAAGACGCGTTACCATAGCAATCTTGGGAGCTTTTGGCCATTTGCATATGCTTATTCCGTGCAATCTCCATTCCAGGACATTAAATACTGTGCGCACAGTGTATTCATTTAACACAAATATACTCCACAAATAGAAGCATCCTAATTCAGTATCTTTTTTCCCCCCACCCTTACACTATTTGTTTTACTGGGTTTTTAACTGTGTGGACCTCTGAGGCTTCCGTACAGAATAAATCTAGGTCACTCATAATCAGCGCATTGTTCTGGTTAACAATGAGCTCCTCATTTTTGTTGGCTGGTTTGGTGTGTAATTCTGTTTGAAAAGCACAGTAAATACAACAAGAAAAATCCCTCTGCAGCGTTACATTGGAGGCTCCTGCTGTGAGTTGGTTTATGTTAACCAGAAGCAGTTAGCACGGTGGCTAACATAGAACAGACTGGGCGTCCAGTGAGGTCCAGTCTTAATACTGACAGAAACACATGCTGTTTCTGCAGAGAAATAATTGTTCATCGATTTTTCATCTTCAATGCTTTTGCCTGCCTGTGGTGGTGTGGTTTGGGGAGGGGGGGGGGATACAATCACTAATTTATAAATGATACATGAGAGTAGTGATCAAGTGAAACACAAGAATTTAAAAAAAAGTTGTAATAATTATTTGTGTAACGTTAGCAGCTTCTGTTATGCATAATCCCCTACAACAGCGTAGTAAATGTGTGGAGGTCACCCCAGTCAGTGTCTCCCTCAGGCAGCCAGGGAACAGAAGAGCGGGAAATTTCTGATTGTCTGATTGGCTTGCGCGCGTCGGAGAGGTTCCGCGATGGCTTCCGTCCCGCCGTCTCCGCGACGCAGCTATACATCAAAGTCGAATGTGCTTTCTGAAGGCAGACGGATGAGGCATCGAGATACACGCGCTCCTGGGCGGATTAGTCTTACCGCATCGTCGGAGGATTAATGTCGTACATCAGGATCGCGGGGTTCTGATGTCTTCTTTTTTGGCCCCCCGCACACACACACACGGGAGATACGAAGGCACGTTTATTAAATTTGTGTTATCTCAACCAGGACCAGTTCATTGATAGAGGCCCTTACAGAAAAAACATATACAGTCACACCGATCGCGTGCCGTCGTTAACGAATTCACCGAGGTTCTGCAAACTTAAGAAGTACGGAGCGGTCTTTGTTGTCATGGAAAGAGCTTTGAGATGTGAGTCAACGTGTGAACACCTGCAGCTCAAGGTGACGTCACCCCCATCGAGTTCAACAGAGGTGTGAGTAGCTCCCAAGGCTGGAGGTTTTCGGACTCTAGCCCGGGAAAGTTAATCACTTCTTTTGTGCGGAGCGGATGGCGAGGGGGGTGGGGGTGTGGGGGTGTGGGGGGGGGGTGGGGGGTCACAGCTCAAAACTCGCAGCCGGGCACACTCCCGTTATAATAGGAAATGACAATCAATCGCCAAAGCCTGTCGGGGACCCGTGAAATATAGCTGGAGGATGAGAAATATGTCCCCGAACCCCCTTTCTCAATTTTTGGGTCAAAAGAAAAGGACTTTTACTCTGGAGGTAAAAAAAAAAAAAAAAAGTATGGTTGGTTCTTTGGCACCTGTCCTGCTGCAGTCCATCTGGCTCCGAGGAGTCATTTGTTTTCCCGAACCTGCGTCACGGAAACCTGTTTTATCCTATTGGGCCCGGGAAGGATAGATAAACCTGACCTTCTGAGTGGTTCCATATCTCGGCGACGCGGCGGTTTTTGTATTTTTCAGATGAATTTGTGAGAAAAACGGCAGAGGGCTGATAAGACTGTATAGCGTGTGTGTGTGTCCTGGCTTCTTGATAATGGAAAGGAAAGGTCTTCTTTAGGATTACTGGTTTATAAAAGTGCTCTCTGGAGCATTTTTTTTCATTCATATCCTCCACGATCACCCCATTAAACATATAGCCATTTAGCAAATCTAACATTGCTGCTATTACTATTATTACTATTATTACTATTATTATTACTTTTTTCCGCAGGTGATTGCAGTTATGGCCTTTGTTCTTTTTTCTTACATTTTTCTGCAATACGCTACAAGCCATTATCCCGGGAGATTTAAAATGATGCTGCTTTGGTCATCCTAGCATCCTTGTTCTTTCTTTATCACATAATTCCTTCTTACGAACTGAAGTTACATTTGTGACTCTAAACACAAAACCGAGTACCTATAGCATAACAGACCATAGTACCTTCAGACTATGGCATTACTGCTTTGTCCACTATTGATGCGCAACTTCATTGTAATACTTGCATTATATCTTTCTGTGCCTGCCGTCATAAAACTAAACATGTTTGCAAATGTTTTAGAATGGCTTATGTTCAATCAATATTTTCAGTTATTCCAGCTCTCTTGATTTGCATTACTAAGCTACTGTACATACTTTCTTGATTTAAAACTTCAAACCGTCATCTAGAGAGGCCTAGTTAAGTGTTCTAATGCCAAGCTCTATACAAGCACGTTACAATGTGTGTTTTTTTTAATGAGGCTTCGTGAAGCTGCAGGAGAAATGCGAATTACAAGGCAGGGAAATCAAAGGAATTTGTGTTCCGCTACTGCAGTGCGTTCAGTGATCAGCAGCTCCTGCATGGTGTTGGGCTCCAGCTGCAATGGCGTCCGCAGCTGGCACTCGGGTAAGGAACCGGTCTTGTAACCGAAAGGTCACAGGTTCGATTCCCGGGTAGTACACTGGTAGTTGTACTTCTGAGCCAGGTACTTAACCTGCATTGCTTCAGAGTATATCCAGCTGTATAAAAATGGATGCAGTGTGTAACTGCTATAGACTGGCCATGCTGTAACTGAGCTGGTTACATTACATTACATTACAGGCATTTAGCAGACGCTCTTATCCAGAGCGACTTACAAAACTTTTTTTTTTTTTTTTTTTTTTTTAAACATAGCATTTTATATTGTATCCATTTATACAGCTGGATATATACTGAAGCAATGCAGGTAAAGTACCTTGCTCAAGGGAACAACGGCAGTGCCCGGGAATCGAACCTGCGACCTTTCGGTTACAAGTCCAGTTCCTTACCCACTGTGCTACACTCTGTGGTTAGCATTTGGCTGGGAGGGAAACCCTCTCAGAAGGCCGAGGGTTGCATGCGGCTCTAACTTTGTCGCATTCCCCTCCCTTCCCTTCCCTTCCCTTCCCAAAAAGTAACCAGTACGAATCAAAAAGATAAGACCCATTTATTGCTAGAAGTTGGGATGACATAACCACTTTTCGTGTTACACTTTCCTTGAAAGAGTTGAAAATTCATTCATTCATTCATTCATTCATTCATTCATTCATGAATCCCCATCTGTGCTGTGCCAGTATCCAGAATAAAATGACAAAGGCAGGCTGTTTGACGCGAAAGGTGCCAGGATTGTAGCTGCTATTCCACCCCCTTGGTAGTTTCACACCAATTTTTCAGCATTTCCCCTGCTCCCTGGGAAGAAAAAATGAAAATGCAGCCTTCATTATTTGTGAACGGAGACATGGAAATCAGCCGCCTTTGACGTCTTGTGCATTAATGTAAGATGGCTATGTGCCGTGGAGCCTCTGGGGCTAAATATCTGGGAGAAGGCGAATAAAAAATATATAGATATTTTAACTGCGTCGCTTTTTTTTTTTTTTTTTACCGTGTTAGCAAAACGCAACTGCTGTAACCATTGAACAATTTTAACATTCTGGGATGCAGAAAACATTCATGGCACATTATCGGTACATATTTTATCTCAATTGCACTTCAGATGCACCCTTTCCCTTTAGCTGTAGTTAGCATCATAGAGTAAGCATCACCTGTTCATAAACATTCAATGGCCAGATTTACTATAACTTTTAGCACGTGCAGAACCTTTTAGCACACGCAAGACCAACAATTATGACCCTGTCATGGTATTCGTTTTGCTCAAATGAGGGGGTTGAGATATTAGTTTTGCGTGCGCTGAAAG
Organism: Anguilla anguilla; assembly: GCF_013347855.1. NCBI lineage: Eukaryota > Metazoa > Chordata > Actinopteri > Anguilliformes > Anguillidae > Anguilla > Anguilla anguilla. Next base: position 7,163,968 of record NC_049208.1, on the reverse strand, counting down.
GTTTCGCGCATGCTAAAGCTCTTAGTAAATCAGGGCCTTGCTAGTGTAGAACAGCAATGGGTACATCTTTGACCCCTGAGTGATTATTTTGCCATTAACAAAAAGGGGATATTTGCAGATTCGCCTTATTAAAGAAGCAGATATGTGCTATTATAACTGCAGTATAAGATTTTTTTTTAGAAAATGGCTTGATGCCAATCATATTTTTTGCTTGGTCTTATCGGGAAAATGCAGTATTCATTTTCCATATTATAAAAAGTACAATTCCTTCTTGTACGTTATTGTATACTGAGACACTGCCAGAGGTTTGTTTACATTACAATAAAAATAAATGCCAGTGAAGTTTGACTGCTTTTCACTTATTGTTATATAATTATAATTAACGCATTCTAAGACCTAATGTTGTGCAATCTTACATTTCCTGGCAATACTTTCATGCATTTTTGCGCATTTAAATGTGTCAAATTTTAATGTAATCTATATAACGTAACTTGGCATTACATAATCCTATTAATGTGTTTATCTTACATCACAACACATGTGATTGTAAGCATCATGTTCATTCCTAGTTGAAAGCAAAACAGCTAAATCTCGGACAGCACAGGATCACAGCACAGCCATTTTGTAAGATATTAGAAAAATAGGCACAACTCCACTTCATCAGCCCACAGATGATACAGGAGCCATTCATATTTGGACAGTATTCAATGTCAGATTCATTAGAAGATACTAGAAAGAGTGAAGAGACACAATTTAATGGATTTGGAGCCCCGTCTCTTAATGATATCTCCCATCTCTTTCTGTCTCTCTAACTCTCCCTCTCTCTTTCTTTCACTCTCCTTCCCACCCTTCCTGCGTTTCTCTTTCTCTATTTCTCTTTCCTTCAAACCCTCCCTGCCTCTCTCGCTCTCTCTTTCTTTCACTTTCACTCTCCTTCCCACCCTCCCTGCCTTTCTCTATCTCTATCTCTATCTCTCACTCTTCTTCCCACCCTCCCTGCCTCTCTCTCTACCTCTCTCTCCCCCTGCCTTTTTCTCACTCTCTCTCCCTGCCTCTCTCAGTCTCACTCTCTCTCTCTCCCTCCCTCCCTCCCTCCCTCCAATTTTAGAATCCGTGCCCTTGCTCCCATTTCCTTTAACCCACGTTCGGCTGCCCCGTTCGCACTGTGAATGAAAAATCCCGTGATTTCTCTGGGCAGGGGTCAGCGAGCCCAAGGTCGTTAGCTAATAAAGCTCTCCGGTAATTGCTCTCAGCCTTCAGCTCCACATGAGGGGGAAAAGGCAGCGCATGTAAACGTGGTAAATGAGGCAAACCCCCCCCACGGCGCCCGCCCCCCCTCGCCCCCTGTCAACGCTACCCCCCACCCTGCACTCCCATCCACACGGCTACGGTACTTATTAAACCAATTTCTTTTCTTCCTAACAGCTTTCCCGGCCTTGGCCCGCGTGCATCAAAATTGGATTAGCTGCCGTCGAGCGAACCAGTAACCCCTTCGGCCATGGCCTGTGTCCGCGCCCGATGTTTGTGCTCGAATCTTCCCCGCAATGTCGGGGGGGGGGGGGGGGGGGCGGGTTCATCTAGAGTGAGTGAGTGAGTGAGAGGAGAGGGAGAGCCGGAGGACCTACTAGCACTCGTCAACAACAAGTATTTCTAAGAAAAATTAGAAAGGCCCGGAAGACATTGCAGTTCTGGTAATGAGGCGTACCGAATATTAATATTCATTGATAATGCGGCTCTGCTATTATTTAGGCGATGCACTGTTTTACTAAATGTCCACCAGACTTAATGCGAAGTGTGAAAATTGTGGATTATGTGTGTTAGCCTAGTTGGAATCACCAGCTGAGAAAACAAACTTGTGCAATCTAATACAATGGAACTGTAAGCGATTGTACAGTACAGTGGGATGTCCCATACAAATAATAACAAAACAGTACATTTTTTAAGTGATCGTTTCTCTGAGAGACATGGGCTTGTCCTTCATTTTAACTTAATTTTATCAAGTTTAAAGCAAGTACAGCTAACACTGTTTGGCGAGCTCCACAATTACTGAAACTAGTTTGTGTAACGTTCGCATTTACTTGTAAGCATATTTAAAAACAAATGTTGTTTGAATACAGACCACGGTCATCTTGTAAAGCACAGGAATATATGCTTCATTACGTTATATTAGTATAACACTAATTCTGTTCAATTATGATTCATTCTGAATCAGATAGTGCAGGTGTCTATTCTGTTTTCTATTTAATACTCTATAACTGATATTCTTCAAACAGATTCATTGTATGGTTAGACATAGGTTGCATAGTAACCATTGACAACAGTTTTTGAATGAATTTGAAGGTCCACAAACTTTCCTGTCGTGTTTTTTTTTCCAATCCATGGCATATATTAAAACTGGATTTGAATGACAATTGTCACAGGACTCAAGACAAGGCTATTCAACACCGCTGTGCATTGAAGGTGCATGAAAAGAATCCATGAAATGTGGGATTGTGCTGTTTACAATTGCTTTGGCGTAATTAGGAAGACTTGACCTTGGATTTAATCATTCCAATTAACAAGAGTTTGCAGTTTTGAGAATGTAACCATTTCAGAGAAGGAACTGACTTCAGCATTCAGCATCGGTCCCTGCAAAGCGTCAGTTGCCCAGGGAACCGATTACGCAACATTAGCTTGTTAGACACACAAGCATTCAAGCATTAGGGCGGCACGGTGGCGCAGTGGGTAGCACTGTTGCCTCACAGCAAGAAGGTCCTGGGTTCGAGCCCCCGCCCGGGCCTTCCTGTGTGGTGTTTGCATGTTCTCCTCGTGTCCCGCGTGGGTTTCCTCCGGGTACTCCGGTTTCCTCCCACAGTCCAAAGACATGTAGGTTAGGTTAATTGGAGAGTCTAAATTTGCCCCTAGGTGTACTCCCGCCGTTGCCCTTGACCAAGGCCTTGGTCTCAGAGCTGGAGCTGGACCCCGGGCGCTGCACTGTGGCTGCTCACTGCTCCTAAGTAAATAGGATGGGTTAAATGCAGAGGATGCATTTAGTTGTCTTTGAAGGCAAAAACCTGAATTGAATCTAATTTCTAAGCATTCGATGAGTGACGCGGGCAATCGTTTTAAATCAAAGAAATGAAAAACTGCGGTCTTATTTTTTTTGAAAGGGTATTTCAAAAATAAGACTACAGAGAAAGAAAAAACGAAAAAAAAAAAAAAACACTTTTAGCGAAATTTTCCTAGTCCGGTCGCCGAGGTACAAGAGCAACGCATCCGCCTGAAAGATTCGATAATCTGTCCGGCATCAGCCGTTTGTGCCCAGATCAAATAGCAAGTGCAGACCACCACGTTTCTCGCAGCCTCTCCGGAGTAAAGATAGTGTTCGGTAATTGAATAAGCAGCAGCTCTGGAGCAGGGTATTGTGGGTAATATGGGAGATTTGGCCTCTGCGAGACTCGCCACTCAAACGGTTTCCCACAATTCCTTTTGTTGTCCCTGAGCTCTGACCGCATTCACTTCGGCGTTTCAGACACGACGTGATAACGTGTTTTTTGAAGAAAAATAATAACAATAATAAAAATGTGTGCCTCACTTCTAAGTTTCCTCTGAATGCACTCAAAAGAAAAGAAAAAAAAATTAAATAATAATAATAATAATTTAAAAGATCCATGGAAAAATGGGTAACAAAAAAACAAAAAAAAAGCCGATGTCTCCACACGAAAGCCAGATCGAAGGTCTCATTTCGATTTTTGTGAAGGAACGGCGAACGGCGGCGGGTGAAAGAGACGTTATTTCGCGCCGCGGTTGAAGCGGCGCTCCGGGCGCGCGGTGTCAGAAACGCTGAAAGCGACGGGAAAGTGCGGGCGGCAGACGCGCAGCGGCCTTGTCTCTCATTCTCTCTGTTTAAGCGCTCCGGTGAATAGAGCTCCGCGTTCAGCAGACCTCCCTCCTCCTCCTCCTCCTCCTCCTCCTCCCTTTCTCCTCTCTCTCTCTCTCTCCCGTCTCACAAGGACTAAACTGTTCTGCAGCGGGAGAGAGAGAGAGAGAGAGAGAGGGAGAGATAGAGGGAGAGAGAGAGAGAGAGAGAGAGAGTGAGAGATAGAGGGAGAGAGAGAGAGAGAGAGAGAGAGAGAGAGATAGAGGGAGAGATAGAGGGAGAGAGAGTGAGAGAGAGAGAGAGAGAGAGAGAGAGGGAGAGGGAGAGAGAGAGAGAGAGTGGCCATGGCAGCGCTTTTAAATGAGTTATTGACCCCCCTGGAGCGGGGGGGGGGGGTCACCTGACACTCCTGCTGATGAATTCAGACGTACTATAGACCTGACGCCTCTTTATATCAGTGCAGTTATTACCTTGGTTCTTGTTTCCATGCAACAAATGACCGTGCAACAGTCCAGCAAAAAAAAAAAAAATTAAAAAAAAACGTTCTGGTAACTGCAGGGTAACATTACAAAGTGTTACCTCACTTTTTACCTTGTTGTCATTCATTTATGGCACCTAGACTCGCAGGCATCGTGAAATAGATTTTGCAGTCAAGGCGACAGATAGGTTTCTTATTGCGATGCTGTATTAACATTTTCTGGCAGTAATTAAGTTGGTTAATTTTCATTTGCATTCATTGTACAACATTTTTTAAAATTTGTTTAAATTTTTTAGTTATCTGCAATACATAACTGCCGTCAATCCATTAGGTTTTTACCACTGGGGTGAAAGGTCAACAGTTTTCTTTCTTTTTTTTTTTTTTCTTTTTGCACTAATTGAAAGCGATCATTTCAAGATGGGCCAAACACAATAGCTCGTTATCGACTCTCCATGTAACTCCTGTACAATGGCGCTACCGGGAGAAATTGTTTGCTGAGGGGGCGGTTCGCATCAACGCGAGCCCCAGTTCCTCAAAACGAGCAGGCAGCACGTACTGTACAGTACTGTACTGTAGACACATTTTAATTGAGGCAAACAAAACGGCCTCAGACGGCACATAGAGCTCTTGTTACACACTTTACCGTTCATAAATGGAGCTGTGCGCTTTAATAATCCGCCGTTGTGGCAACTGGAACTCGTTATCTGCCAAAAAACTGTATGCAATGTCCGTTGTGTGAACTCCTCATTCGGCAGCGCACTGCAGTCGTTAGCGTAGCGTCTGACATGTAGATTGCATTTAGATGAAGCGATATCGTATCGCCTGTGCAGCAGACTCTGTTATTAGCAAGCGCTTATTGCTGTGTCACTTTCTCTGCTAATCCATAAAGTTCTTTAAAAAATAATAATAAAAAAAAATGTAATAAAACAAAAAGAGTGCGTTTGAGAATTAAGTGTAACTGCTTCAAGCAAATGCGCAGGATCAATACTAAAGAGGCGATTTCACAAATGGAAAACCGTTTATCTCACAAATCACCTGTTTGAAGCGGTTGCTAATTGTACATGTATCTACATTGTAAAACTGGTCATTTTTTTCGCTTGGTCAATCTATTGTTTCAGCATTCTAGGCTTGTTTATATAGAGAAGCCACATGCTTTTTTCATTGACATCACTGTATGTACTAATCATGTAAATGTGCAGAACTCAAGCTAAATCTTCCTCTGGACGATCTCCATCATTGCCGATATTGTCTTCTATTTGCAAAAAAGTCACCTTTGGTTTTGATGTCTGGTGATTTTTTCCTGCTCTGAGTGATTTACCTGTGATAAAGAGATTATTGGACAGTGTTGCTGGCTTTTGGAATTTTCTGGAAGGATGAATCAGGGGAAACCGTTCTGCCAGATGGCTGTCTTTCTTCTTGGGATTGTCTCTTGCCACTTGTTTTTGCATATGCAATTCAGCACTGGCGGATGGCTCATTACTGACGCAGCCATGGATACCACCTGTTTGTCAGATGCTGGCGGTGCTTCTTGATAACCCTTGTATTGTGTGAGAAAAATCATAAGCAGGGAGCGACAGAGTTTATATTTCGCCTTAGCGGCACGCAACAGCGTCCGGTTTACGAAGATTACATTACATTACATTACATTACAGGCATTGGGCAGACGCTCTTATCCAGAGCGACGTACAACAAAGTGTATAACCATAACCAGGAACAAGTATGACGAAACCCCTAGAGAGAAGTACCGGTCCAAGTGCAGGGAACAACCGCATAGTTCAACTTGGACCCGAAGACTCTGCTGTTTCCTGCTGCGATGGAACGCCTCAGCGGTGTCCAACACATGCTCAACTATCAAGCAGTAGAACTTTGCACACCTTTCTTTCATAAAATTTTACCCGACATGCTTGATATCTCAACACAATGAAAAAAGATCTAGGAGATGAGGTTCCGGGGGGTTTGTGCAGATTTACTTTGTCAGAAGAGTAAGTGGCTGGATGTGGGAAAACATATTAGGTCTTACGTACCGCCCCATCGTTTGACAGAAAGTAGAGCGGGCAGTGGGTTGAAGCTCTGATTAAAATGGACTCGTGTGTTTCCAGTTGGAAATTGGATTGCTGTTGTCATGGCACAACATGGTGTCTGATAGCTCTGTGTAGGAATAAGACTGGACTTGTCATCAAACCGCAAGCTAATTTTGTGTTAAATTCGGGGTAGTGGTGAGCTGTCAATTGCAATATCTCTAAATGTCAGGTAATTCAAAATGTGGCAGTGTCATAAGGATATTTTCTGTTTGTTTGTTGACTTATATTCAATCTGGCTGAAATGCACCTTTGCACCAATGATATACAGCGACCACATGAGATTTTCAGTTTCACATTTTATGAGAATGTGTCTGGGTAAAATCTAATTTTTGATATTCTTCCAAAAAAACTATTGACCACATTTAATTTTAATTCCAAACAAAAAGATTGTCATTCAGAACATTTATTTGCAGAAAAAGGCAACTGGCCAATAAAGGCGACTAAAAATGCACAGTACGGTTACACATTGAATAAGGCAAACTAAACAAGTTTATGGTCATAAATAAATGATACAATAACAATGTATTCACTTAGGAAGGGTTCAACAATCAATATTTGGTAGAGTAAACCTAATTCTTCTTCAGAAAAATATGAAGTGGTGTCTTATTTTTATTCCAGACCTGTACCTTAACTTAAGGGTACTCCAGTTTCCTCCCTCAGTCCAAAAGCATGCCGTCTAAATTTCCCATAGGTACGAGTGTGTGAGTGAATGGTGCGTGTGCCCTGCGATGGATTGGCAACCTTGTCCAGGGTGTACTCCTGCCTCTTACCCAATGCTTGCTGGGATAGCCCCCCAGGAATAAGTGGGTTAGAAAATGGATGGATGGATGGATGGATGGTATATACTCCTATAGCAGCTATGCTTTTGAGAATTTCGGACCCCTTCTATGTCACCACGGATGATGGCGTAGAACTCACAGTTCATGAACTCTGTCTTCTTGCCCCACACTCTTCTCCTTTTCACCGGCTCAGCTACGGCAGCGGCAACACAAAAAAACAAAGTTGCCTCCCTGATCGTTTGCAAATTTTCAAGGAGTTCTTGTTTTCATCCCGCTCCTCTTCGGAAATCAGCTCGCTCTTGAACGTCTGCTGACCTCAGCTACGCAACGAAGAACGCTCTGCGCGAGAGAAGTACCTGCAGTAAACAGTCCCTCGCTTAAAATATTTATCTTTTATTTTATTTTATTTGTACTATGATCTCACATCTTTATTATGCCAATCACGCTGAAGCGGGGAACGTACCACGCGGGCACACGCCCTCCCCAGACATCTGCCCATAAAGCAGGGGCTATTTTTGGCGCCGTGCGCCAGGCGTAATAGCATTCATTAGCGAAGAGGCACATCGTCCGACTTACGGCCCGCACGCACCCATGGAGCTGCCAGAGGGCCCTTGAAGAATCTGGCCTGAATCACGCCCGCTACAAACCCGCCACTGCGCGGTTTCTGTTCGTAGTCAACGATTGGCTGAGCCTGGACTGAAACTTAACGATAAACGTCCTGTAAGGCTTGGCCTGAACTCTGAGGGAGAGCCCAGAGGCGTCACGCGGGGGGGGGGGGGGGGGGGGGAACCGCTCCGGGTGACAGCATCGAGGGGGGTGACACCGAAATGACTGCCAGTAATTTTTTTTTGTGCAGCGTTTTGCGTAGCGATGAGTTGAATTTCTCCGAAGCAGTTTACTGGCCGGTTGATTTAATTAGCGCTATCAATGTGACGAGAAGCGCTTTGAATGCATAACACGCAATTCCTTGAGACCACACCCGCCAGCCATCCCCCCCCCCCAACGAACTTCCAACAGCACCCCCCCTCCCTCCCCCCCCCGGTTGCCAACATCGGGTGACACCAACGGTCGACCGCACCGGGTGTCACCAACCCTAGTGTCGCCACTGGAAGAACCTGGACTGAAACTGTGGTGATAAATGTCCTGTAAGGCTTGGCCTGAACTTGGAGAAAGAGTCCAGGGATTATTCCCTCATCTCAGCAGAACCTGTAGATTGAGTTCCGGTATAGACTTGCCAAGCGGATTTGAACCCGGGTCTTAAACATGGCAAAAAGCCAAAGGTATCCTCTATACATTTTCTGTACATTGATATGCAACGTAATTTATGAAAGCACGGGGCTATGATTAATAATCATGTTTGATTACTGTGGGGTATGACTGTCTGGCTTGTTTTTCTTGGTAATTAATACTTTGGGGCATGTGTGTTGAACACTGCTGTGGAGAACGTAGATGAAAGTTTTCAGAAAAGGCTGTTCTCTCTTTTTAAAGCCAGTTTTATCCACGTTTTTCATTTTTTTTGTTGTATTTTCTCATATTTCTCTTCTCTTTTGATGTACTTTTGTGCAGTTAACTGATAAGCCCATTATTTTCACTAGCAGGAATCAATGTGTTTGTTCTGACCTAATGATCCGACATGACATCGCTCAACATTTATCCAGTACATCTTTTAACTAACTATCTTGGTCTGCCCTGAAAATATGATCTTTATTTCAAATGGAGAGGTGCATCAGAGAACATAACCACATAACTCTGACGATTCTGTCTTTGATCTGTGTCTCTTTTATTTTGACAGCACGTGTGATGTATAACTTGAACCTTAATAGATCATGTCATGTCATATATAATAATATGTCATTAATATCAAATAATATCATTGTGTTATTTTGAGAACAGCTGTCATCCATTTTTATAACGCAGCATGTGCCAGTTGTTAGATGTGAACTCACCGGGAAGTGAATAGTAATGTTGTCAGCCAGACATCTATATTTCAGTTATTAATGAATGCTAATTGAATAATGGGTGCATGAGTGTCTAATTTAGAGGATCCTTAATTTACATTTACAAGCTTATCAACAGCAGATCTTCGCCACCAGCTTCATTTCAGGGTTATGATAATTGAACTTGCGAATGGAAAATGAGGTCAATCCATTGGACAATTAAGGATACTTAAGTGCACATGTGCAATTGGTTGAGGGAGGCTATTTAAGGTGGGAGTTTTCACAATACCATGGTCGTGTGCTGACTTGTGCGTAGTACATGTTTCCGTGGAAACATTATGAATTAACAGAAAAATGTTCTGCATTTGGCTAAGTAAGTCCCAGGCTACATGATTCAAACTTCATGAAAACATATGCAGTAGAATAAGCCTTATTAAATGGAGAAGGGGCAAAAACATTCCAGTGACTCTGGGCAAGGCTCTCTGCTAAGGAGATCATAGAGAAAATGCATATTAAATGCACAATACCTTTAATTTGTTGGGGTTAGTGAAAAATCTGCAAAGGAAATAAAAAAATGTAAAAAATTATTATTCCTACTGTATTTGTACTCATTTCCATCATGACTGAAAATGGTTGTATAAATAACCTTAGAAACCTTTATCTCATGGAGGAATTAGTTCACATTTGTTAGACAAAATTTTAGAGACCTGACCTTTAATTTTGAATGCAATGGATCATATTGTTCCTTCTAACAATATTGGCTGAGGAGTGTCTGAAAGAAAAAAAAATTTGCTATATTTAAAAAACAAATTTTTTTTACTGTGCAGTCAACCTCAATGTTTTCAGGCTACTAAGAGATTTGGCTGGGGAATTTATCTGAGTAAACTTATCTTATGCACCAAACACCAGATATTGCAACACCAGTCCTTCAACCTCGGTAGCCTAGTCTGTCTTTCTCTCGCAGCGTGAATCAAAGCGTCAGACTCTGACATGATGCACTGGAAGATGTTGCCTTTTGCTGTATTCCTGCACAGTACATCTCCTGCATTTGCAGAACTGCCAAGTCATCTTAGGGGGGGAAGTACTACTCAATCAGAAAATGTCAGTTAATCCAGTTATCTTTTATAACAATGTTATTTTCTTTTCCCTCAAGCTAAATTGACAGATTTGCCTGAATCCAGGGGGTCAATTTGTTGAAACACGACGCCATATTAATTGAGCTGTTTTTCTTGGAACTGGACAGCACATTCCCTTAAGATGATTTAGCAACTTTAGAAACAAATCCTTTTCTGCATTAGTCTTGGCTCCAACAACACTGAGTAGTTGAATAATACATTCAGTATGTCTGCAGATACAGTTTGCATTTTAAAGCTAGTTGTTTTAATCTTATGTGGAGGTTAACCCCCAGTTGTCCTCAGGGTCATTAATGACCCTATCCTCAGTCAGAATTGAATTATTTCTGGATGCAATTTGATGATTTCCTTGAGTGACTCAACCATTAGAAAAAGTTAAACATCGCTCTTTTTTTAATATTTTTATGAATGTGTTACACCAGGGTACAAAGATTTTCTTATGAGTCTTTTTCAACCCTGCAGTTATGAAATCAGAAGTCAAAATCAAGTCAAGTGTCACACATCTATTACAGCAAATGAATTATAAATGTGTGTTCTGTAGTAAAAATGAGTGCTGTTGACTGAAGAAATAGAGTGTGTCTGGACCGTAGAAGTAGAAAATCAGTATTCACCAATTTATTTATGAGTGACAGATTGTTTCTGCTGTACATGAAAAATATTTAGGGATTTAGCATTTAAAATTCAAGGGTTTATCACAGGGGGTCCTGCAAAGGGGGGTGATTTTTGACCCTGTTGGCATGGGCTACATACAAAATATAAAAATAACACCAGAGTTTAAGATTTTGATTATGTTCCCTATTGTCATAACTGTATGTTCTGTCATGTAAAAAAAGACGTCTCTGGCGTGTACAGTGTTGTAGTCACGGTAATTGCTCTCGACACATGGCGTGTGGACCAGGGGCTCCCAAACTGGATATAATTTCATATGTGACATTCAGCCTTTAGTCAAGCCTCCACGCACCAGTGCCGGCTTTTTAAAATTTGGTCTGGGGCCCCCCCTGCGCACGTGTGCTGGGTTTCTCATTTATTTATAACAGCAATTCAGCCCCTGAATCATAACGAGCCGCTAATTTTTCATAATTAGACGCTTCTAATGTTCGTTGAGGGATGCCTCACCTCTTAAGGCCCAATTATGTCAGATACGTATGCGAATACAAAGAAGAAGAAGTGTCACATATTCACATCCCAAGGCCTCTAATCAGTCAGATTAATTAACGCTTTTCCTTTTCATCTAGACTAGACACCGCGGTATATTTATGGTAATGCGCAACATGTTTTCTGGGTCATACCTTTGCTGGGGTTTTTTTTTTTTTTTTTTTGATAAGTGACGGTCAGAAAATATTGCTTTTCAAAGTGCTTTTGAGTTTGTTCCCCCCCCCAGTACCAGAGAAGCCTGCTGTGCAGAAGTTATGACCGCGAGGACAATCCAATCTGAAAATCGCCGCCTTTGAAATGCGGCTCCAGTTAATTTTCTGTTGTGATAATTTAGCTTCAGACCTCAGTCGCCTGCTATAAAATATTGTGTGTCTCCGTCCCTCGGGAGCCAAGTGCTTTCAGTTTTAGTGAGTGGAAAAGCATTGGATTTTCAGGTCCTCACAAAGCAGTTATCTTTCTAAACACACACACGCATACACACTGACACACACACACACACTGACACACACACACACGCACACACACCCATACACACAGACACACAGACACACATGCACACACACCCATACACACACACACACACACATACACACAGACACACAGACACACACACTGACACACACACACCCATACACACAGACACACAGACACACTGACACACACGCACACACACCCATGCACACAGACACACAGACACACACACACACGCATACACACAGACACACGCATGCACGCACACACACACACACTGACACACACGCACACACATTTTGTAACTTACAGCAATGGGACTCCACAGAAACCTTTTCAGTGTGTAATGGAAAATGTTACACTCTTCAGTGTCACAGAGGCTCCTCGCAAATTTAATTAAAATTATGGGCTGCTCTGCACAATGCTTTAGCTTAAGTCGCTCTCCGAGGGAAAGGTTCTCAAAAACATATCTCACTTACAGCCTGTACCTCATTCCCTACGCCGTCAGAAAAAAACAGGCACAAAAAGGGGCTTAAACAGGTACAAATGCTAGTCACTGGGGTGGCACCCTAAGGGTACATAAAATTGCCCCCCTAGCCGGCAACTTGGATGCAAATGTGAGCCTTTAAGGAACAAAAAAAAAAAGTACCTCCACTCGCCCTTCTTAAATTTTTTTTTTTATTGTTCTTAATCCTCACGACTGTTTTTCGCTCCTTTCCTCTCTTTCAGAAAAATGCGACGAGGCGCTGGCGGCGCCCCTGCCCCACAGCGCCTTCGCCGGCTCCTCCACGTTCTCCAGCGGCTACGCGCCGGGCTACGCCAAGCTGAACAGGAGAGGGGGTAAGAGCCGGAAAACCCGAAAAAAAAATCAGAGAGCACGCGCCCATCTTAGGGCCCTGGTCGCTCTGGGAGCGACGCCCAGAGGAAAAAAATCTTTTTCTCAGGATAGTCTTTTCTTTAACTCTTGAGACAGTAGTAAGATCTCAATTGTGCATCTTTTTGAGATCGCTTCAGTCTGAACCGTTGCTCCTAAAACCCCCTGAATTTGAGACTTCAGTAAGACGAATGGATATTGAATTGAGATGCGGTTGTTTCTCGTGAGGTCACTATGAGAAAACTGAGACATATTTGAGAAGAATCACGAGATCCTGGGAGTCATAGCTGAGTTTTCTTTGAGCTCTTTCTCTGATCTCATGGTCCCATGTTCAGGAGACCCAAATTAGACTTATTTAAGATCATTTAGAGATCTCTTGTTTTGATCAGAGTAAGACATAAATGAGATTATATGTGGCTGTTTCTCCTGAGTTGAATTTGAGAAGTAGGAGAAAAAGCCTTAGTATTAAAAATAGCTCATTTGTGTCTAGGAGAAATGAAAGAAACAACTATGAGATCTCTTCTTGGATTTTGCTTTCCTATGGGTGACGGTGATCCTAACTGTAACAGTGAACGCACGTAACGTTCTCATTGGTTGGTAGCTAATAAGTGTCGGAGCATTTTTTTTTTTTCCACACGGTGTTCCGGATATGGAATGCCATCCGACCCAAAGCGGTGCCGTTTTAATAAAGAGGCAAGTGGCAGAAGAGGTGAGGGATGCTCGAATGGAATTGATTGATGGGTGTTTTGAACAAAAGCAAATAGTCCTCTGGCCCGACTGCTGTTGGTCCTTACGAAGCCTTATTGAGATTACCAAGGAAACCTTTGCCAACACCATACAGCACAAACAAGTCAAAAGCACCATATAGCACAATAACAAGCCAACAACATCATACAGCGCAAACAAGCGAACAACACCATACAGCACAAACAAGGCAACGACAGCATACAGCACAAACAATCCAACAACACCATACATACCTTATGAAGACTTTATTGATATTACCAAGGAAAGATTTGCCAGAAATTAAGAAGCATCTTCTTTCCTGAAAACACTTCTCAATCAACCAGTCAATCAAATTTCATTCAATAACACTTTGGGGAGTTTTTTTCTTGCTGCCATTTGAGGGTTTTCTCCCTACTGGGAGTTTTTTTTTTATCGTATGTCCTTCTTATTTGGGGTTTCAGGCCTGGTGTTTGCTCTGTTTGCTCTTTTTGCTCTGTCACTTGCCTTGCTACTCTTTGTGACAGTTTTTGTCTGTAAAAAGCACAATACAAATGAAATTAAATTGAATGTACGTTGGTCAAAATCATGGACAAACGTTGATTAAAAATACAGGCCTTTACATCTTTTAAAACCATGCTTGAACTGAGAACTCATACGACACATCCAAGGTAATGCCCAACACACAATGTGTCCCACGCTCTAATGCGAGCGATACTGTAGGTGGTATGAGCCAGGGTCTCCCATTCGAATACGTTCATTCTAATTACGCACTCCGATGAGCACTGCCGGGCTCGAAAAGTTTTTGATTTGATGGGCTTCAGTTTCACAGGCGCTCGTCCGTCCGCGGTGCCTTCGCACACGGGTGGGCCCATAACCGTTTCGTATGTTTTACGGCGCTGTGCTATGAGGTCGCACTTTTAACGGCTCGGGGTGAAATTAATTACGGAAAGAATTGCGCGCGTCGAGATACGAATTTTTAAAAATCCAATCTTTCTTTTTTTTGGACCAAAAAGTAGGAAAGGCCCTTAATGGCATAACGTAATGAAACTTCTTAGTACAATAGTTTTGTTCCGTGTTTTATGCGTTTTTTTAAATGGAGGATGGGTTCTCACTGTGGTTCTCATTAGGGATCACAATTTACACCCGATGCCACTTTCAGGATCCGATTTCACATTTTAACATTGTCTCCGTTCAAACTGTAATGTCATGTACATTAATAAGTTAATATGCTAGTCGGTGTGAAATTCATTAAGGTTAGTATTTGTGGGTTTTACGGTATAAGAATAGTCAATCCAATTAACTTTGAATGTCATTCATGACCAGACCAGGCCAGACCAGACCTTTGGCTTAATGCACTTTTGCATGTTGTCATACCTTGAATTGAATTCTAATAATAAAGGTGCGCAGTATATGTCAGTGTTAGATTCAGTTGTGTTTCCTCTTTGTACGTGATTGCAGTGTTGCAAATTATGAGTGGAGACCATTGCATTGCTACATTAAAAGGCAACTAGGGTAGTTAAAAGAGAAAATAATATTACAGTCTAATTATGATAGATCGGGAGGCTAATTGCAATATGTGTGTTTAGAGGCCAGCCACGGGTGCTTTAAATTTTTAGCAAAGTAAAGTTTATGTGAGGTTTTGCTTTGTAACACCTACCTACCACTGTTCTGATGTTCTCATGTTGTGAGCTACAGACGCTTCATTGAAAATCAGATCTCATGAGAGAATTCTTCCTTTCTGATGGAAATCCCTGTTCGTTTTCCCAATAACGGCACAGTGACAGATTCTGATAGCATGCCCTGGTGGGATGGGGACGTGGGGAAAGCCATCTGGTTTCAGGAAATACCGCATCCTCAATGACTTTAAAAAAAAAAAAGAAGAAAACAGCAGATATAAAACTGAATGAATAGCATGCCTTTTGTTTTGGTTTCATTTTCCCTTTCCTGCAGAGAATATGTGTGACAGTGTCTCTGTAAAAAATAAAAATAAAAAATAAAAAAAGGAGCACAATACAAATAAAATAGAATTGAATTTTACTCCATGCCCTCTTGGTCTGTACTGGGTACATTACGTTTGCTGTCGACATCCATCGGTAGTAGTCTGATTTATCCTGTACCGCCACCCCCAAAAACCAGACCCTGCCCAAAAACCAGGCCCTGTACTACCAAAAAACCAGACCCTGTACTCCCAAAAAACCAGACCCTGTACTCCCAAAAAACCAGACCCTGTACTCCCAAAAACCAGACCCTGTACTCCCAAAAAACCAGACCCTGTACTCCCAAAAAACCAGACCCTGTACTCCCAAAAAACCAGACCCTGTACTCCCAAAAAACCAGACCCTGTACTCCCAAAAACCAGACCCTGTACTCCCAAAAAACCAGACCCTGTACTCCCAAAAAACCAGACCCTGTACTCCCAAAAACCAGACCCTGTACTCCCAAAAAACCAGACCCTGTACCCCCAAAAACCAGACCCTGCACCCCCAAAAACCAGACCCTGTACTCCCAAAAACCAGACCCTGTACTCCCAAAAACCAGACCCTGTACCCCCAAAAACCAGACCCTGTACCCCCAAAAACCAGACCCTGTACTCCCAAAAACCAGACCCTGTACTCCCAAAAAACCAGACCCTGTACCCCCAAAAACCAGACCCTGTACCCCCAAAAACCAGACCCTGTACTCCCAAAAACCAGACCCTGTACTCCCAAAAAAACAGACCCTGTACTCCCAAAAAACCAGACCCTGTACTCCCAAAAAACCAGACCCTGTACCCCCAAAAACCAGACCCTGTACCCCCAAAAACCAGACCCTGTACTCCCAAAAAACCAGACCCTGTACCCCCAAAAACCAGACCCTGTACTCCCAAAAACCAGACCCTGTACTCCCAAAAACCAGACCCTGTACTCCCAAAAACCAGACCCTGCCCCACACGCTCACATACTACTCTGTACTTCATTATCACTCACACTACAAGAAGAACAGTCATGCAGTGTTTTCGCCACCTGAAAATTTCAATTTTTATACAAAGCCGGAGAGAGGTTTTCAGTCCCACAGCCAACGCAATTCTTTGCCGTCCTCAAGTTCCAGCCACGTAATTTCAATCCCATTAGGATCCTTAATGCAAGCTAGGGCCTTATTATCTGGAAACATAATAATACTGGTTGCACTTGTCAGTTGACAACTGGAAGCTGTGAAGTGCATAGTGAGGGCTCTGAGCTGCAGCCATATTCTTGCTGTACGTCACCATTTCTGTGGGCTTGTGATTTGTACCTGTCCTGAATCCAGAAGGCTTCAGGGAGTAACTTTAGTTTGAATATTGAGGGGATTTGAAATGCATACAGTAGACCCCAAAAACTGTAACCCTGTTAGGGGGGGGGGGTGTCTGAATTTATCCCCCACGCTCTGGAATAAATCTTTTTTACAAGAACTTCTGTGAAATGATCATTTCTTGTGCATTTTAAGTGGAAAACTCTTCAGACTACTGATCAGTATCCTATTTCCCAATCACAGCTTGAAACCCCCATCTTTATTAGCCTTTGTGAGAAGGGGTGAACGTACGCTCTTGCTTCAGTATTTCCAGACCTCAGCTTCCAGAGTCAGTTATAAAATAAATAAACAACAAAAAAAAAACACTCCTTAGTGTTGGCCAAATGTACACTAACTGCTCTGACTATCATATAAAATATTAGAGAATGGTCCTCTTGACATAGTAACCTCTTCTGTGTTTGCCGCTGCCAATTTATGACTTGATTAATACGTTATACCTTTACATGCACCTTTCAGGCTTTGGCAATCAAATCGTTCCAACCGTTTCTTTTTGGCAATAAGCTGTCGCTAGATCGGGGAAGTCCCTGCTTGGCTGCCTGGTTGTTGTTTTCACATCGCCTCTTACCCCTTACCGGCTTTTCAGCATATGAGTTTTAGCAATATCAATAACTTAATATGTCTGCTATAAATATTTGTATAGCTGTTTTCTTGACGCTCGCTGTGGGTTTTTATTCCCGTCTTGTCTCAGTTACTTACAATTTATCTGCATTTTCCCCTCATAAACATGTAGGCATGTGTCTCTAGCTCTCTCTGATTGGTGAGTGTATTAAAGGGATGCATTGTGGGTAATGGTCATGCATCATCCTTGTGGTAGCTTCTAACTCCACCCACATTTGGTCACGGTTCCTGAGCAACCCTCACTGTACATCTATTTTATTTATTTTCGTAGTGTACAGTGTAAATTGATCATCACAGAGATTTTTATTTTCCGATGCCACTCAGGGAATGGCATCAGTATTACCCAGCTCCAAATACGTAACTTTCGAATGTCTGTCTCTGTTGAACAAAAGGCGAAACTTCCAAGTTTGTTTTGGAGCAAAAGTACGGTTTATCTGTGTTCTGAACTGGATAAACATGGGTTTTATTGGATTGAACCCCACGGTGTGCTCTGAGAGAATTTTATTGGATATTAGGCGGCTCTGTCCAACTGCGAGGTTTCGGTTGAGAAGCCTCCACCTGCCCATTCTGAAGAAGAGCCTCACTTTTTTCAGGGGTGGGCAGTCTCCATGGCAATCTGGCGATGATGTCATCCGGAGGAGCGTATTTTCTGCACCTGGGTGAATATTACCCCGGGAAGTCACAATAAAAACACGAACATTTCACTTCATCATCCCTGTTTTTCTTCTGCTTGCTCATTGGTTCGCTTCATGGCCGTCCTCATTGGATGGTGAGGGAAGAAATACACTATACTTACAACTACATGCATATTTCAGTGTAATTAATGGCAATTAAATTACATAGGCCTCAGTTCTCATAGAGAAAATATGTAAGCCAATTTTATCCAATCCTACCTTCACTTGTAATGAGGAGGTTGCAAGTTTGAATCCCTGGGGTCATGCTAGTACCCTTGACCGTGGCTTTCCAACTGCGCAAATTCATCATGTTTAAAATGCAAGAGATGCAAGTTGCCATAGATGCAGGTGCTAGATACAGACAGGTAAGCAGTTCTCAACTTAAAATACAGAATAAAGAACAACTGTATCAGTGTACTCATGATACATATGCAGTCAGTCGTTATAATGGATTGGGACCATCACCATAATATAATATTGCCTAAGCCAGCATACACACATACACACCTACACCCTCACACATATACATTCTTACAAAACAAAACAAAACAAAACAAAACAAAAAACAATCCCAAATAATTTTAAAAATAGTGTACAACTTCCAGCAAGAGACTCCCTTGGGTTTCAACAGACTTGTTACCTGTATCCTTAGCGCGCTGTTTGTTCCAAATACCACAGCTTTTACATTTGTTCCTTTTCGTCAATTTGTGTAATTTTTTTTTTTCTCCCAATATTGTCATCGTGGACGGACTCTTGCAGAGCCTGGCTTGTAACCAGACAAGTGTTGTTTCAAATGCTGAGTGCTGTTGAGTCCCTGAGCAAGGTGCTTAGCTTGAACTGCTTGAGTAGGAAAAAAAAAAGAAAAATTCAGCTGCATAAATGGATAAATGTGTAGGTGATGTATCTTGTTGTTTGCCTTTTCAGATAAATATTTCTGCTAAGCAACAGCATAATAAAAGCGAGCCGTGAACTGAAGCTTGACATTCTGCAGCCCCAGAGTCTAACAGGCGTGATACTTTTAAAGCTATTTCCCCCATTATTTAACCTGTGACAGGAGCATTCTGAGCCAAACTCGGGTTGGTCTCCATGGTGCATTTTTATTTCTTTTCTTGCAAGAGAAACCCCTTTTGATCCTTTCAATGGAGAGCAGAATATGACTGCTGTGTTGTTGTTGTTGTCGGGGAAATGGTTGCTGGCCGTGTGTGTGTGTGCACGAGAACGTGTCAGAAAGGCAGTGAAATAAATGGACTGACAGACTTCAGCCACTGGGGTGATGTTCCTGCTGTCTGGCTTCCATCGAGCGCCAGAACAATATGGGGGAGGTTATGCTGATGGGTTTTTATAGAGGCATATACATCCTGAGGCTGAGCTTACCTTGGGCTTTCCCTTGGGGTTCATATTGCGATAGGATTTATTAGCCATGTCAATGCTAAATCTATCGCTATGTTCTCAAACCCCTCTGCTACTTGAAGCGCTAGATGCTCAATCTCCCCCTTGTACCTACTTTGGCGTTGATGTTGTGTTGTGGGTTTATGGAGTGAGTGTCACCATCCATTGCGACTCTGCTGACTTGTCATCGGCTCTGCTCAGTCGCTATGTGCTTTGAGTCGCTCAGAACATGAGTGTGTGTACAATGTACACACATTGTACATTCCTTCCCGTTCCCTGCCGCCTGCTTCCTATTCCTGTGAATCCCAACCCTGTTCCTGGAGATCTGCCATCCTGCATGTTTTCACTCCAACCCTAACAAAGCACACCTCATTCAACAGCTAGAGCAACGCTGCCCAACCCTGTCCCTGGAGATCTGCCATCCTGTAGGTTTTCACTCCAGCCCTAACAAAGCACACCTCATTCAACAGCTAGAGCAGGGCTGCCCAACCCTGTTCCTGGAGATCTGCCATCCTGTAGGTTTTCGCTCCAACATTTACAAAGCGCAGCTCACTCAACATCTCTTTGCTAATTAGCAGAATCAGGCGTGCCAAATTAGGGTTGTTGCGAAAACCTACAGGATGATAGATCGACAGGAACAGGGTTTGGAGCCGTTGTCCTATACCCTTACTGTCTTCCTCATGGACTGCACTTTGTTCAGTAACTGTGGCTACAGTAAGTGCTTTACAATCATTCATCCATTCACACACACACACACACACACATAAACTCACACACCAACAGCTAATGGCAGCCATGCGAGGTGCCAACCAAGCTCCTCATGAGCCAGTCGGGTCTCTTGCTCAAGGACACTTTGACATTTTTTGTTGAACAGGGGGCCAGGGATCGAACCCGGCAACTCTCAGGTTGCCAGAGCGACCGACCGCTCTACCCCTCCTGAGCTCTACCGTTCCCTCTCTCCCTCCCCCCCCCCTCCGGCCTTATTCCACTTGACTCCTCCTTACTTTCGTGGCCCCTTCCCCGACCTTAGCGGTGGTTGATCTGTCAGACCGGGCGGGCGGGGCGGGGTGGGGCGAGCCGGTGGGCGGGGCGGGGTGAGCGAGTGGGCGGGGCGGGGCGGTCTGTGATCTGGGCACTGGGAAAGAATGGTGAGATCCTGCTTGTTTGAGGTGGAGCTGTGTGTCCACGGCTGCGGGCGAGTCGGCGGGGTGGGGGGGGGGGGTGAATGGGATGGCGGCGGGAAGCTAATGAGAGCCAGGGGTGGAACGGGGAAAGGTCCGCGGGAGGAAATTTTGGCGGGAGGCAGAGAGGACCCCGCCGGGGTTCCGATGAGCTCTGAAAGCTTCTTCTTCCTGGCCTGGCCTGTCGGAGAGCCCGCGGAATACCAACGCGCCGAAAACAAAAAAGGGCCCGGCCGCTAATAAGCCGCGTACCTGCGCCGCGGTTACCTGACGCTTGTTTGCCGTTTCATCCTGTTCCTCCTCCCCTGGCGATCTCCTGAACTCGCGTTAATTACTCTG
Source organism: Anguilla anguilla (assembly GCF_013347855.1). Classification (NCBI taxonomy): domain Eukaryota; kingdom Metazoa; phylum Chordata; class Actinopteri; order Anguilliformes; family Anguillidae; genus Anguilla; species Anguilla anguilla. Next base: position 7,142,947 of record NC_049208.1, on the reverse strand, counting down.
CAGGAATAAAACCCCTTGTTCCGCCCTTCATTAAGCCAGTGCAAAAAATGCAAAATCTCTGTGTAATCACAGCCCCTTTTAATGAAGGACCGTAAGAGTCTAAATAATAGTATGCAAATACATACATCAGCTCGCCAGTTTGGCTGGCCGGCATTGTCACGTACGGTTCTCTGTCATCGAATAACACTCCTGGGTAAGGGGGGGGGGGGGGGGGGCGTTGCTTGGGATTGCGGCCAAAACACAGAGAGATTCCCGTAAGATGCCGCCAAAGAGGCGCGTAAGTCATATTACATCATCATTCTCCCAGGGTACCTTGCGGCCAGCGACCGAACGCATTTGCTTCCTGAACGCTTGACACAAACGCGTTTTTTTTGTTCTCGTTTTTTTTCTTCTTTTTAACGACAGGTTGCCCAGTCGCTGTCCTTCATCCGGAGAGAGCGTCGCTAGCGCTTGTGACCGCGGCGTCTCCTGCGCTGACGCACACGCCGTTGGGATAATGATTAACTCTCCTACTTTGTTCGGTTCCCTCGACGATCCGTCATTGTCTTGACACGGGACGGCGGGACCGCGGGGCGCAGGGGACACCCGCCATTGTCAGTCTCGCTACGCGGGAGAAAAGCAAAAAGCTCTTCTTTTTTTTTTCTTTTTTTTTCTGGTGTCGACCCTGTTTTAAGCTTCCTGGGCTCTAGAGTAAGTCATTCGCTCGCTCGGGTATGAACGCGGTGTTGTTGTCAAAGAAATCGCGGCTCGACGCGGCCGCAAAGTGCGGAATTTTAAATTAAAATAAAAACCGGTGGCTGATCAGGTGTGTCGCGCTGAAGCTCAGCGGTCACGCTGGGTCTCGTGAAGCGGTTTCGGAAGACCGCGGATCGTTGGGTCTTGTAACCAAAAGGTCACAGGTTCGATTCCCAGGAAGGACACTGCCGTTGTACTGTTGATCGTACATCTGGAAAGTGAGTGGCAGTGTAGTGTGATGGGTAAGGGGTCGGTCTTGTAACCGAAAGGTCACAGGTTCGATTCCCGGGAAGGGCACTGCCGTTGTACTGTTGATCGTTCATGTGGAAAGTGAGTGGCAGTGTAGTGTGATGGGTAAGGGGTCGGTCTTATAACCGAAAGGTCACAGGTTCGATTCCCAGGAAGGACACTGCCGTTGTACTGTTGATCGTACATCTGGAAAGTGAGTGGCAGTGTAGTGTGATGGGTAAGGGGTCGGTCTTATAACCGAAAGGTCACAGGGTCGATTCCCAGGTAGGACACCTTGATCAGGGTACTTGACCCACATTGCTTCAGTACATATCCAGCTGTATAAATGGATGCACTGAAAATGTTGTGTAAGTCGCTCTGGATTAGAGTGCCTGTCATGTAATGTATGGAAGGGTGGCACAGAACAGGACGACCTGAGAGGAAGGTACTCATCATTCGTGCTCTTTGCTCCTGTCTGTTTTCTCCTTGGAGTTTTACCGCTGCTGTTGGGAGAGACGGGGATAAAAATAGCAGTTCTCTGGAAAAAAAAAAACTCATTAGTTTAGCATGTACCCTTTAAGCAGTATTTCTAACTTCAGCTCAAAGTAATTTTTTTTCAGTAACCTGTTTACCTGGACTTGCAGCACCTACTTAAATATTGGTGAAATGTGCAACGAAGCACTTTCCCAGGTTAGAAGTTCCAACCATCCAAGGTGCCCTCTTAAACATCTTTAAGATTGCAGGTTTGCTGCAATTTCTACAAGATGATAGACTGTGTGGGATGCTCTCACATTTTTTAACTGATCTAATCTTAAGTTAAAAAAGCCTCTTATTTCCTCCTTGAACCGTGCCACATGCCTTTCAATTGGTTTCACGATTTTAACCATTCCAGATTGGAGAGCATGAGAATGCATCTGACATTCTAGCATTTTAATGCATCTGACATTCTAGCATTAGTATGCATCTGACATTCTAGCATTAGTATGCATCTGACATGCTAGCATTTTAATGCATCTGACATTCTAGCATTAGAATGCATCTGACATTCTAGCATTAGAATGAATCTGACATTCTAGTATTAGAATGAATCTGACATTCTAGCATTAGAATGCACTTGGCATTCTAGCCTTAGTATGCATTTGACATTCTAGCATTAGTATGCATCTGACATTCTAGCATTAGAATTAATCTGACATTCTAGTATTAGAATGAATCTGACATTCTAGCATTAGAATGCACTTGGCATTCTAGCCTTAGGATGCATTTGACATTCTAGCATTAGTATGCATCTGACATGCTAGCATTTTTCCTCGCAGAGGAAAGGCATCCCTTTGTTGTTCCCGACCCTAACTTCGCCCTGCTTGCCAGCTGGCTTTGTATGATCCCGTCCCATAATGCCTTGCTGCCCTTCGGGTCTCTTTGGCAGTGGCATGTGACGAACATATGCTCACGCCTCTTCTTTGCCAAGCCCTCCCAAAAAATGCATTACCTCCATTCAGTGTCTCATGTCCTCTGTCAGACCACATTAAACCATTAAACCCCGCCACACACACACACACACACTCTCACACACATACACACACACACACACACACAGCGCCTCCCAGCTCAGATTTAGAGGTATTGATTTTCCAGTTATATTCTGTGTTTATCTTCGGAGGGCCCCGAAGCAGAAAGGTAATGACCCTGTAATTGGATTAGATGCTCGCTTGTTCTGGTTTGGCGACGCAGTTCCTTAAACGCTTAGGGGGGTCACTCGCTCTGCCGCCCCGTCTCTCCCCCCCCCCACCCCCCCCAACCTCCCACCCCCACCCCCCAAAATGATCGCCGGGAAATTCCTCAGTGTGTTTTTTAAGCTTTTTCCCCTTTTATCGTCGAGGGTCGGCGACGGATGGGGAGCGGGTATGATTAGCCATCTTCTCCGCCGCCGTGATTCGCCGCCCGCCGGGAGCCGGCGCCTGCGGCGGCGTGCGGCGCTCGAGGGCGTTCCCGCCGAGGCGTTTCTCGTTTCTGTCACAACGCGCCCGTCTCGCCCCGTCTCTCCCCGGCTCGCGCTCCGCGTTGACGGTTAAAAGGAGAAGAGCCGACCGCGTGTTTGTTCAGGTCCAAAGACTCCCCAGAATAAGCCGTGGGAGAGCCTTTTTTTGTTTTTTCTCCCCCCTCAGACGTGAGTCGAGTTGAACCCCCGGTGAAGGAATCCGCTCGAGAATAAGAGATTGTTATTTTTTAATTTTTTTTTTTTTTAATTGTCGGGTTTCAGAACCTCAAAGCATTAATCCAACATCTGTAAGTGTGATTAAACTCGCATTTATTTGCATATGAGAGAGTTAAAAAAGAAGCCACAGTGGCAAAATACACAAATGAAAAGAGGAAATGTGTCAATATTCATATTTTATTCATAGCGCATTTTTTCTTAAACTGTTTAAAAACATTTTAATATTGAAGTACCGGATGTTTCTGTGGCTGTACTTTGAGAAAAACAAGCGAGATCATAGCCCCAATATATACCAGTAATATGCTGGATAAAGCTAAAATACTACAAATATGAGGACAACAACAACAACAACCACAACAGCAACATCAACATCAACAACAACAGCAACAACAAAAACAACCACAACAGCAACATCAACAACAACAAAGACAACAACAGCAACAGCAACAACAACATCATCAACAACAGCAACAACAACAGTATTAACAGCAACAGCAACAGCAACACAAACCATATGGGGAATTGTAAAAACTGGGATTTTTTTTTTTCTCTGCAATTAATCAGATCGTTTACAACCACGCCTCATGCTAAAGGCTGTAGTTCTAGGAGCGGTGGACGTCGCTCTGCTCGCAGGGTCCAGTCCCACTGTACTGTAAGTTGACTGAAAGGACACCATTACATTACATTACATTACAGGCATTTAGCAGACGCTCTTATCCAGAGCGACTTACACAACTTTTTACATAGCATTTTACATTGTATCCATTTATACAGCTGGATATATATACTGAAGCAATGCAGGTTAAGTACCTTGCTCAAGGGTACAACGGCAGTGTCCTTACCCGGGAATCGAACCGGCGACCTTTTGGTTACAAGCCCAGTTCCTTACCCACTGTGCTACACTCCGTCCTACCCAGTCTGGTGCGGGCCCGGTTGACACACGGTGCTTCTGTTTCCCTTAGGCGCCGGAGGCTGGTCGCCTGCGGAAAACGACAACTACCAGTGGCTGCAGGTGGATCTCGGGAGCAGGAAGCAGGTCACCGCCATAGCGACGCAGGGCAGATACAGCAGCTCTGATTGGACGAAGCAGTACAGGCTCCTCTACAGCGAGACGGGCAGGAACTGGAAGCCGTACCACCAGGACGGCAACATATGGGTGAGTCCGATTTAAATTTATTTCACGTATTTAAAAATACTTTTTTAAAGCTTTTTTTTTTTTTTTGAATGGGCGGGGGCGAGGGGGGGGGGGGGTTGGGAGGGTGGGCGGGGGCGAGGGGGGGGGGGGGTTGGGAGGGTGGGGGCAGACATGTTGTTTACCATCAATCCATTTAATTAGTCTAGTCTAGATATTCTCATTTTTATTCTCATTAATAGTTTTGCAGGGGTCATCTTAAAACTTTGTCACTCGAGCCGAAAAGTATGCAGTGCGCATAACTCTCCACGCAGTGCAGGTTTGTACCAGCATGCAACGGGTTTTTTGAAAAAGCCCCATGGGCTTCAGACAGCATTGTTCAGTATACAATGCTCCAGCCCAGTGAATACATACATTTCGCTCGCTGTAAGTCGAGCCTGTGACTACAGGTGCTCACCATTACGAGCTTTTGAAAATGGCTGAACCAACAGGTGGGCCCAGCTGGAGTGGAGTCTTATGGTGTGTTTTGGCTCCTTTTGAAAAAAACTCCCCTATGCTAGCCTGGTTCAAAAACAGCGTGGGTGTTGCTTTCTTGCTCCTCCTTATCCCACCAGAGTCGCTGTAGATTCCGTGTTTTTTTTTAAATCATTATATTCTGTTCTGCTCTGCATGGTCATTTGCTGTGTATTGTAGTTGTTGACCATTTTGGCTGTGGTGTTTTGAATGAATTGTCGTCAGCATTCAGTGATCAGCCAATCAGCCACTGGTCATGGGACTGCCAACATGGAGCTGTATCCATGTATCAAATCCACTCTGATTTGGGCTGTCCAGCTATCTGCAACCACAGCCACATTCAGGGGTGAAGCCCACTGCTGACTCAGCAGAGTGTAGGCATGAGCGATTCTCCCCTGAAACACGTGGTGTCACACACACACACACACACACACACATTAACACACACACATGCACACACACACACTGACACACACAGACACACACTCACATGCACACACACACGCACACACACACACACACACACACACAAACACACACACATGCACACACACACACTGACACACACACATACACGAAAGACACACACTCACATGCACACACACACGCACACACACCCACACACACACACACACAGACACACACACACACACACATACACAGGATTCTCATGTTCCTCATACAATACACATGGTTTAATGTAGCAATTAAATAATAAAGTTTATCTTATTTGGGCTAATTATATATTTGGCATTCATCTTGGTTTTGGCTTTAAGCAAAAGACAATGTTGCAATTGCCCAACCAAATTGCCTAGGTTTCTTTTTTAATTAAAATGTCATTTATTCTGCACAAATTCATTAATGAGAATGCTACAAATTGGTGGTGATAGCTGTGAACATCTCATGCAAGATTATTTTTTTTGTAGAAATTAAACAAATTTATTTACAAATTCATTTAGAAGTTTTTTTTTTCTTTGTAATTATCATAAAATCGAAACTGTGAACATATTTAATATTCCATACAGGAAATGAAACACATAATCTAAGAATAAACCCTGCCAAAATAAAAGTCTCAGTTGCAGAGACGAAACGCCGCAGTAAAGCTCCTAGCTTTGCGAAGATTTATTTGACTTCTAATACTAGGCCTAATTAATGTGCACATTTATTTAACATTTATTTTAATGTTCCAGCTTTGGTGGAAAAGCTAGTTTTCCCAGGCACTGATTAAAAAACATAAATCCACGCATTCATAACCATGCCTGCTCAAAACCGCTTTAGTCCCTGACAGCCACAGTCATTTTGTTCCGTGGCTTGGCCTAAATTTAACACCAATTTAGCTGTGGAATTTTCCGGAATAATTATGGGCTGAAGAGAATCTAACCAAGTTGCAGATTTTCAATAGCCTGCACTAAAACTGAAATATACTTTCTAGTTTTATTTTTATTTCATTAAGCGAAGCTAAAAATCTAGGTTCTGGGGTAACAAACTGGAAACATATGCCCTAGTTAAGCAAAAATAAAAAAAGAAAATATTTAATGACAGTCATTTTAATGTTTGATAATCCCAAATTTCTGAAATCTAACTTAGTGCTAAATATGCATATTTCTCTTTATACTAGAGTATAGGGAAGTATGAAGTAAAAAGGGAAGTGCTTGTACAATACTTACTACTCTCCAGATACAAATCTTTTATTGTCATGACAACACATCGATCCAACAGTTCTTCCCCTTTGTCTTGCAGCAGATATCACGTGCGGATTTCATTTAGTAATATTTCATGTATATGCGGTAATATATTTTGCATGTATAAGTCTGAAGTTGATTGGCCGACACGCCATATTTCAGGAAGAAGAAAAAAAAACTTCTTTTTTATTTTTATTTTTATTACGCTTGCCTACTCTGACATTAAATTCAGAGTTATCTATTCAATATTGTCGTAGAGACTGCTTTATTCCACAAGCAGCCTCTCCGGACCTTTATTTACGGAAAAGCTATCAAAAAAAGCCAATCCCAAACTGCAGCGGGAGATAGAGAAAATCGGAACAGTCGGACGAGGGAGAAGGCTATTTTTTTGTGTGGCTTTATTTACGGTTCATTTTATCGGGGGTACTTGCTCCACGGCAACAATAAAATGTCTATTTTCCTATTCATCATCGCCTAAGGTGTGAGTCACTCCCGTGGTTTACAGGGTTTCTCCCAGGAAATTAGTTAGCCTATTCGGTAAGGGCTTTGGGTGTGCGACTGTGGCAGTTGCAACTTGGAGCCATTGTTTTTACCTGACCTGATACACGACTAGACACAAATGTCGTTAAGGGTTGTGCCATAGATCACCCTGTCTCTACATGTGTCAGGCTGTGTCTCTGTGGATTGGCCTGTCGAACAGTGACTGCCGCAGGAATGATACAACAGGAAGTGAGGCGAATGAAATGAGCAATCCAAAAACATATAAACAATTTTGAATGTTGGGGAAGCAGTCACGTGATCAGGTTGAGACGAATAAAGGGGGAATACAGGAATTTTTTTAATGTTCACTTATTCATTATTTTTATTATCATTATGGAAAGACAGTCCTATGATCAGCGGTCAATTTGCTGATCACTGAAGACTGTTCAATTCACAAACACTACAGCCAAAATGGTCAAAGACTACAGTACACAGCAATTGACCATACAGAGCAGAACAGAATATAGTGATAAAAATAATAATTTTGTTTAAATTTAATTGTTTCACCCCACTTCCTGTTGTATCTTTCTTGCAGCAGTCGTTCTTTGACAGACCAGTCTACAGAGACACAGCCTGGCATGTCTAGAGACAGGGTGATCTATGGCTAAAGCCTCAACAGCATTTGTGTCTGGTCGCGTATCCGATCTGGTAGAAACGAGGACTCCAATTTGCAACTGCCCCCGTCGCACCCCAGAGCCCTTTACCGAACAGGCTAACTAATCTAAATACAATCCCAAAAAGCAGCATGCTTCATTGGCTGTGGCGGTGGAGTGAATTCTTCTGGGCGAATTTCAGCACATAATTAAAAAAAGAAAAGAAAAAAAAAAAGAACAACAGAGCATAATTTAAAAAAGAGCAACAGAGCGACTTGATTAACTGCACACTGGAGGGGACGGCTAGCATTTAGAACGGCAGCGAAACCGGCAATGAGCGAACAGCCAGAAGTGAACATGAAATCCAACCTCATGTTAGCTTTCAATTGTTAAAATGCTTTCTTTCTTTTTTAAAAATCAGAGTATGTATTGGGATTTGCACGTGTTCAATTAACGCGTACATATGCAAAGAAATTCTGAATAAGCTCCCCTGTGCTCTTTGCCTTTGTGTGTGTCAGTTAACTGTATTCCTGTTACCATGAGAACCAACTGTTCATTTCGTCAGGTTGTTCAAATTTGAACACGGCAGGGTGATTATTGATTTCTAAAATTAACTATGTTACAGAACTTTTCTCTATTCCAGTTGCATTTTTTTTTAGATGTCCACATTTAACTGACATTTCATGTTAGCTCTAACATGTCATTCAAACATCTTCACGCATGGCAGCTATGAATTAGTGAGTTTGGTCTTTTCACTTTGATGTATAATTTTCTCCGTTGGTTTTTATCGATAAAACTTCAGACCAAGGTCCCGTTTGATTCAACGTTATTTAAGCGTTATTAGCATCCATTAAACTTGCTGCGCCTTCCCATTAACATTCATTGTAATGGAGTGTCTATCCCAAAATGCACGGCGAACAAAGTCGATGAAAAGCTCATTCACGCTCAGTGGCATTCACGGGTCGTTTGTAAGCGATAAGTATCAGGATACCCGCCGCTTGGATCCTTCCCCTTCATGCGATGGCAAGTTGGCGAGCTTGGTCTTTTCACAGATCTCTTAAGATTTCTCAGATTTATTGATAACACCTCAGACTAAGGTCCTACGACATCAGCATGGATTAACTTGCTGTACCTGTCATTACGGTGATGTATCCTAAAGCAGACGCAACTCATTTGGCCCATGACTGCTCATTGGACATTAACTGATGCCATGAACCTCCCTGTGTCTGCGGTGTCTGTCATAAGGCCTGGGACAGTGAAATAACAGGAAGTTCAGTGATGTGTTGCTGGCATATTATCGTTCCTGACTGGCAGTATTCAGATTTCTGTTCTTGTAAAGCCTTTCTGTGGGGAGTGTTCATGTTCTCCCCAATGTCTGCGTGGGTTTCCTCTGGACACTCCTCCCACCGTCCAAAGACATGCAGGTAGGCTAATTGGAGACTATAAATTGTCCATTGGTTCAAGTGTGCGAGTGAATGGTGAGTGTGCCCTGTGATGGATTGGTGGCCTGTCCAGGGTGTATTCCTGCCTCTCTCCCGCATGCTGGGATAGGCTCCAGCACCCCCCCGCGACCCTGCCCAGGATAAGCGGATATAGACAGGCTCGGCGTCTGGGGGGGACAACCGGGGAAGTTGTCCCGGGCCCAGCCCAGGGTGGGGGCCCAGAAGGGAGAGTGATCCTCACTCATAAATGTTGGCCATTGATTGGGGGAGGGGCCCGTTGAAATAATTTTGCCCCGGGCCCTGGCATTATGCACGCCGGCCCTGGATATAGATAATGGATGAATGGATGGATAAAGCGTCACTATCACTACACCATATTTTTCCGTTTACAGAGTTTTCTCAGCAGTAAATATTCAGACTAACAATTCCTGTTAATTTCAGGTAAGCGGGTTCATGTCACATCTGGCAAAGATATCTATGAAATGCAGACCAGCTGCTAATTATTTCTTGGTTTAAATTTGATATGAAGTGACTCAGCAGGTGGATTAATTGCTTTAGGGAGAGGCAGTCGGATAATTTGTTCTTTCTTGCACAAAGCAGCTAATTTATTTTTGTGTGAGAGAATTTCTGTCCAGTGTTTTATTCGGCACTTCGAAGTGCTTTGTTGTCTTTATTGCCGTCGCTGTAAATGGATTTCTTGCAACAGATCTGATACTTTCTTTGTTTTCACAAACAAGAACAAAGTCATTCATATCGGGAACATAAGGTTAAGCAATGTCAAGCACCAAAACTCGGCGGAATAAAAGTATTTAGGTGGGAAGGTGATACGTACGGAAGGTGATTCATATTGATAATGCCAGCTGAATTGAATGTGTGATATTTCCATAAACATCCGTGCTGCGACGAGAAGAAAAGTATGCAAAGCAATTGAAGGACACCTTTGGCTATGATTCATTGGTAAACTGCAAGATTTTCCATGAAAGGTCACGGATTTCTTCCTCCATATTAGCACGGTTATTAGGCTAATTAATTCGTCCATACAGGGGTTCATCTGCAAAGCCTCCCTTGCATGTTTTTTGCAATCATTATTTCAGCAACATTATTAATATAATATCATTCCCATAAAGATTTCTATTTTTGAGTTTTCACAGAACTGCAATTTTTGTATGCTTTGAATTTATTTGATAGTTTATTTGATAGTGATACACATACGGTGTGTACACAGCGTGTACAACCCTGCGTCAAAGCAATGGCAATCCTGGGCACAGCAGCCTGAGACATTAAATCCAAAGACGTGAAATGCCCATTATACACAGCCCTGCTGCTGACAAGCGAAGATCTCAAAATCACATCAAACTAGATCGATAGTTTCCCATTCTGTTCTTTTCATACGCTGTACACCCAGGTGCAAGATTCGGTTAATATCCAGCTGTGTCATTGGATAAATATGCAGTAAGGTGTCTTGTCTGTATATTGTGTGTGTACACTCAGCAAGTGCACATCTGTTATTTTGAAATCCGAATGGCAGGTGTTGACAGAAGTCAAACTTTTCCTGCAGCTGCTGGGAGATTCACTTCTTGAAAGACCTGACATCCTTCATCCCTCCTTTACCCCTCCTTTTCCCGCTCATTCTGCTGCACGGTCTGCCTCATTTCCTTTCTCCAGGAGGCTGTGTCTGTTCATTAAAGCCTTCGACAAATGCTTTGCTGACGCCATCTGTCGTCGGGCGAACCTGATTAACTTTCGGCGACCTTATTCTTCTCAAACCGTGGCAGCGTCCGACGGGGGGGGGGGGGGGGGGGGGGGGGTTGAGGAGTGTGATTGGTCCAATCGATTCCGGTTACCCTCCCAGTGCTGAAAGATTTCAGACCCGCTTCCCAAAAACAAACAAGATAAATCTGTAGGCAAATTGGCCGCTCCATCATCCGGACCGAGAATCGTTTACAGTACCAGAGGATCCAATTCTCAAAACAGTTCATATCCCAGCTGGCAGTGTTGCCACCCCTCCCCTCCCCCCCCCCCCCCCCCCCCCCCCCCCCCCCCCCCCCCCCCCCCCCCCCCCCCCCCCATCTTTCCACCCTCCAGCCCTTAATGGCCAATGACAGGGCTGAATTCTCACTGTGTGTAACTATGCCTAGAATTCCATGCAGACTATTCACTCTATGCTCACTGGCGCCCCCTGTGGAGATCTGTGCAATGCCCTGTGGTGTTTTTCTTGAAGGCGCGCTTTCACTGTCTCGCTCAGTCATTGTTCAGCTCTTTTGTGTTTACCAGAGACATCATTTTATATCATTCCATGTTTCTGTTTTTTTTTCTTCTTTTTTTTTTTTGTGTGGATATTTCCTAGTCTGGATGAAAGCCGTACAAGTAACAAGGGGGTAGGGTAGCCTTCTCTATCCGCACCGCATTTGCATTTCACTTTCTGCATTTAGCAAATGCCATTTTCCAGAGCGAATTGCACAGAGGACATTTTCACAGGCGATCCATTCGCACAGCTGGGATGTTCTACTGTGCTGGTTCCGGTTAAGGCCTCACTCAAGGGAGGAAGGGCGGCCCCAGGCGGGGAATCAATCCCAGAATCCCATAACAAGCATCACTGCTGCTACTACTATTGTTTGAATAGAACATGATGACAGAGACATCGACTATTTTGGTTTGTTTCTTGCGTGGCAAAACATTTAACATTTATATATTTTGTTCCCTAATTGAGTATGAATATTTAATATGCATCCTCCGCTTTTGAATAGCCCTTTGAACTATGCTCTGTTTATGGGTATTTAAATATATATATATATTTGGTTTTGCATACAGATCTTCCCTGCTGTATATTGGTACATGTCTATGAACTTTTTCAGAATATTCCTGGAAACTGGAAGCTTGTTAAGAAATCTTAGCCGCTCTCAGATAAAAAAAAAAGTTCTGCGATAAGTTGCTATTTGATCTAATAGTGAGGAGTTGTGTGCTGAACTAACATTACTTGTTAATTCCAGCTTTCATTAAATGCATTGCTTCTTGTAAGAGCAGTGTAGTATAATGGGAAAGGAGCTTGTAACCTAAAGGTCACAGCAAGGTACTTAACCTGTATTGCTTCAGTATATATATCCAGCTGTATAAATGGATTGCAATGTAAATGCTATGTAAAAAAAAGTTGTGTAGGTCGCTCTGGATAAGAGCTTCTGCTAAATGCCTGTGGTGTAACGTAGAGAAAACAAGAACGCATGTCCTGTCTCTGCAGTGAAGGCTAATCTTTCACAGGGAGGATGATCAAGGCCTCCGAGGCTTCGGTCCATTTTGCCGTAAAGTACAAAGTATCTGATCTGAATAAGCCAACTCTGACCAAACATGAAAGGCTTTATTTGACTATGCTCTCTTGCTTCCTGCTCTCTCTCTCTCTCTCTCTGTCTCTCTCTCTCTCTCTCTCTCTCTCTCTCTCTCTCTCTCTCGCTCTCTCTATCTCTCTCTCTGTCTCTCTCTCTCTCTCTCTCTCTCTCTCTCTCTCAATCTATCTGTATAATTTGTATTGTGCAGCTCAAGGCAACAGGGCTTCAGAGGAAGAGAGCTTCCGTAACCGTGGGTTATATTCGCTATCAGGAAAAAAATTAAATAAAATGAAACTTGATTTTGTTGGGCTGCACCCAGGTTCTGGTTCGTTTCAGAGATGGTTGCCCCCTCCCCTCCTTGACAGGATGAAAATACATGGCACTACAAGTTTGAGGTGTTAAATGCAGTGATTATACTTCAACTTTTAAAATCCATTGAAGTTCTACTCTTTAAAAGCAGGAAATGACAAAATAAAAATGATGTGAAACTTTAATTTGAAATTAAACTGAAAGGATGAGTGTGTTTTTTTTATTTATTCGGTTAGTGGTTTTTCTCCTGTCACACTACATACTGAGCTGATTCACTGATAGCCATACCTTGTTGCCGTGCTACAGCCCTGATTAAGTCTAAACAAGTGCACCTGCATTCATAATCGCTACACGAAAAGTTATATAAGCAAAGGACTGTAAAGGAGTGTAATATAGTGTAAATAATTGGGAGGACGGTTTGCAGATAAATGCTTGGGAACTACTTTGTGTGATTTATAATTGTGTGTGAGTTTTTAATTTTTTTTTATGTTTATGCTGCCTGGAGAAAGCAGAACTTAATGTGCTGTCAATCAGGAGAACGTTGACAAGGCTACTGTAATTGTGGCTTGAGGGAGATAGTGCTGCCATTGCCGAAATGACTAATTCGAACGGAGAGAACATTTCCTATTTTCTCTTAAAGATATGGGAGGAAAAGCCAGCAAACTCTCATATTACACAATAATAATAATTAAAAAACTGTGTTAAAGTCCCATATGTGCTGTTGTTGACACTGTAACACTAAATGATAATGCTGATCGATAATTTTTTATATGAGATTTACATCTGTAATGAGTTTTACATCATGCACACAATAAGGATGACATCAAGTCAATTCATAGCCAACCAATAGGAAGACTGGTTCTTTGTAGAAAAACGTTTTTTTTAAAAGTACATTCAAAAATGTTGATATATGTTACATGAAATCAGTGTCTTAGACTTGAATATTATTTGAATTAAAGTGAAGTCAGTGCTTTCCAGTGCAGAAGTCCAGCATGATTTTTTTTTAACGCTGTTCCTCTCTCTCTCTCTCTCTCTCTCTCTCTCTCAAATTCAAATTCAAATTCAAAATGCTTTATTGGCATGAAATACACTTGTACTTATTGCCAAAGCGTACACATAGAAACAGGAACAGGAAACATGAAATACGAACAACATTGTGGAAACGACAACAATGCAATCAACAGTGTGGCAATGGCCACAACGAGTAGGCTATACAATAATAACAATAATAAAATCATAACAATAATAAATCTCTCTCTCTCTCTCTCTCTCTCTCTCCGTGGCCAGACCTTTTCCGGGAACTCGAACACGGAGAGCGTGGTCCGTCACGACCTGCAGCACCCCGTCGTGGCGCGCTACCTGCGCATGGTTCCCCTGCAGTGGAGCGAGGAGGGGCGCATCGGGCTGCGGATCGAGGTGTACGGCTGCCCCTACTGTAAGCGTGCTCGCCCCCCCCCCCCCCCCCCCCCCCCACACACCTCGCCCCCCCGCCCCATCGACGCGACGTCCGCCGGATCTGCGGTCTCACGGTCATTTTTAACTGCCGTTATTGCAGCTCTAGCGCTTTCGACTCAGCTCGAGAAAAGTCACATACGTTCCGTGTTCGCTCCACTTCAGCGTCACTGCGAATGCACACCTCCTCATCACGATCTCTGGAATTTTACATACACAGCAGCAGGGTACTTTCTAGTTTTGCTCTTAATTTTCAATGGGAGTTAACGCGACACACTCAAAGGCACTGTAAGAGGTGAGAATGACTGTAGATTACTCTGTAGATTTGAAACAGTAAAAACTATAGCCACAGAAAAATAAACGATTTTTTTTGCTATGCAAGAGATTGTAGCTGTTGACACAATTTATCAGCCTTTTGCAAGTCATGTAACACCAATTTCCCGGGTTAATTTTTGCCATATTATCACAGAAAAATAGCTAATTGCACATCAAGTTTGTGTTGACATAACATAACATAACAATATAACAACATAACATAACATAATGAGACGAGAAGAGACCATTCAGCCCAACAATGCTCGCCATTTTCCTAACTAAATTATACGAAGTGCTCTGTTTACCTACAGACTAGATGGTATCTGACACAGTATCTGTTGTTGATGCCATTGTTTATTTCATGCATTCAATGCTGTCATTGTGTTTTAGATATAATGTGTGCTATGAGTATGTTAATGTAATTGTTTTTCATTTACAGTCAAATGCTGTCCTCGTTGAGAGGTTTTTATCAAGCAGAGAAAGGAGGATAAGACAGCGTGCATGACCTGCCAACTCACTGTTTAAACATGCAAATGAACTAGCAGCAATTTTCCCACTGTCCCCTGTTTGAAAGTCTGGTCAGAAATGCATTTCAATTCAAATGGGCAATTAAGAATGACTTGCCATTCTAAGGTATTGTTTTCTGTAAAATTCCATAGTTTTTTTTTTATTTCCAGTTGTGAAATGACTAAGTGAGTCATCTGGTAGGAGAAGGGCATGAGTCACAGTTCAGCCGGTGTTTTTGGAGGTACTCTAAAGTGTAAAGTCTTCTCAGGACAAACGTGAGATCCATCTTGTTGGCGATAGTTTGGGTGGATTTCTCATTGTCTCAGAAAACCATGAGATCCTTCCATATGCTCCGTCTTCAAGATTGCCAGGATGTAAAATAAAAAACTTTTACCAGTTATGTCAAGCTGTAGTACAGTCGGCACTAGCCTGAGATAATACACTTAAGGTGTGCTTCTGTCTCAGGTGAGTAAATAGCTGTACTGTACCTGCAGCAGCCTTAAATTTCGGTTACTTTTTTGGTGACTTGGCTTAGTTAGACGCCTGTTTCAAACAAAAGGACCCCTCTTCCTTTTGTGAAACGCTACTTCCTGTTTGCAAAATGGCTCCCATCCAGCGAAGTTTGCAGAAACTATGAACTCAAAGTCCAAAGGTCATAAACCCAACACTCAGCACTCAAAATACATCCAATGTAAGCCATTTGACTTACAGTAGCTTTATGGACTTACCATAACTGACCTAACCTATGCTTACTGTGTGAACTGGACTTAAGGTGTTCATGGATAACTCTTATAATGAGTACCTTATCGGACCTGTGTTTTGTAGTTGTTCCAGTGAATTTTGGTATGCACTTATTGTACGTCACTTTGGATTAAAAGACACAGCAGTCGTTCGTACATCATCAGAAAAAAAGGAGTTTTGTGAAAAGATCGTATCATTCCATTTAGAAATTGTATCATTCCGTTTATTTCAAGTTTTATTTCAGGGACACCAAGTTGGCTCCATGCGCTCCTCAGTATTAACTCTCTAGAATGCTGACTGGGAAGATATTAACCTTGGAATGTTAAATCACAGCCAACCCGAGGCCATAACCAAGGTGCAAAATGAGGGGGGAGTGGGTGGTTGGAGGAGGACCCCCCCCCCCCCCAAGACTTGAACCAATCTGAAGTATGTAAAAACGAATGGTTGGGGTGGGGTGAGGGGGGGGGGGGGTGTTATAAAATCTTTACATAAACTGTGTAATTCTGACAGTAAATATTCAAATGGGTTTCCCCAACCCTGTCTGAAGTAATACGGTGCTGCAACTCTGAACACCCCTCTGATGGGTCATACCATTTCTTAACTGTTGAGATTGTCTGAGCGAGCTTGACTCATTCATTACACGAGGACATTAAGTGTTAAGAGATTACGTACTAAAGGTTTTGAATTTCGGGGGGAGCCAGGGGGACCTCAGCCCCCCTGAAAGAGGCATGAGCCCCCCACAAAAAAGACCTGAGTCCCCCTGGTTTGTGATCACACCCCCCCCCCCCCCCCCCCCCCCCCCCCACACCCCCACCTCCCTCCTTATTGGGGACCGGCCTAATTGAAAATGCAATATTATGTGTGGGTGAAATGCTTTTAAGCACACTACACATACAATCAGGAGCTCCTGTGCAAGGCTTCTGTTTGTGAAGTGCTTCATCAGCATAATTAACTTTGATTAAGTGCCTTTTCTGTCCCCTCTAGATGGGACACATTAGTCATTAGATGTTCCAGTTGCTTGTTTTTTAACATCATTTTCTTATTACAGTTGTCTCTTGTACACCCACCATATTTCAGAAATTTTAAACCTTAATAGTCTGTGGGCAGTGCAGTTATATATATATATATATATAACATAACAATATAACAATGCATAATAAATAAATAATAAATAAAATGTCACCATTAGGAAAAAGATAATATATTGGGTTAGGTGATTTCTTTATTTATTTATTTGTCTGGAGTAGAGCTTGATTTACTGTGAATACCAAATTTAAACTGGTCTTCTCTTTTGGGATCCTTGCATAATTCTAATTGCTAGTTGGAGCTTGAAATTAGGACTGCAGCTAAATATATAACATGCAGTTGTATTATTTAAAGGCCAAGCGCATTACAGTTATATTGAATTGGATCCTTAGCAAAAAGTTGTGTTCAAATGTAGCCTCTGATGTTGGAAGATGTCATTTCTGATTTAGCCCTTTGGAAAAACTTTGGCTCGGAGTAGATCCCTGTGATCAAATGCCTTTGCATGGTGGAATGTTCCACTGTCCACAGACCGTGGCCTTGAAGTTTTCTGCTAAATGAATTCGCAAATTTATGAGCATCAGAGTAAAAGTTTATGAGTTGCTGTTTCAGCGTGTTTTAATGCATCTTACTGCTGGTCAATAATCTTCCAAGGGGCACAAATGGGCACCCTTTTTTTTTTTTTTTTTTTTCAAACCTGCCATTTTGTGATTTTTAATACCATATATTCCCAACGCCATTTTGCAACAGCATTTTCATCATTTTTATGTGTGGCAGGGGGAGCAATAATATACTTTCAAGGTTCTGCAGCTTGAAGAAAAATTGCAACTTTAATTTTCTCGTTTAAAACTGGTCAAGGGGGCTAATACCTCAGTGCAGGGGTTCATCTTTTTACATTTTCGAATGTCACAATGTGCCGCCTTGTACATTAAGTAAGGTCTCCAGTGATCTTCTGGTGTGCAGTAACTAAGAAGGCCTTGTCAGCTACTATTACCCATACTAACTTAACAACCAGCCACTCCGGGGTTTACCAAAGGCATCTCGTTCCAGTATATTCTTGAATCAAACCATGGTATAAAATATCAAACTTTTGTTGCATAAAACATGAAAATGTACATTCTGACACACAGTCGCACACACACACAAACGTGCACACACTCAGAGCATGTCAGACTAACGAAACGTTACCTCGCTTGAGTTTATTTTATTTATTTATTTATTTTTATTTTTTTCCAGGGGCCGACGCGATCAGCTTCGACGGCCAGGGGGTGATCTCCTACCGCTTCAAGGTGAAGAAAATGAAGATCCTGAAGGACGTGATCGCCTTGAAGTTCAAGACTTCAGAGAGCGACGGCGTCATTCTGCACGGGGAAGGCCAGCAGGGCGACTACCTCACCCTGGAGCTGCGGAGGAGCAAGCTGGCCCTGCTGATAAACCTCGGTCGGGATTCGCGCCCGCGCACCTCGTTAGCATGTCTATTAGCGTGTCCGTCAACGATAAGATTGAAGGCGTGGGCGGGCGGGCGGGCGGGCGGCCCGCCTCGGCGCTTCTGAACTACTGAGTTAAAAGGCGGCACGCGGTACTTTTTTGGCGTAACGTTAAAAAAGCATCTGTGATAAATTTAAAAATAAATAAAAAAATAAAAATATATATAAATAAATAAAAAATGTTAAATCGCTCGCAGCAAAGAAATTGCCTTTCTTAACAGCAGGCTGAAGCTGGATGTCTGTCATGCATTGCCCTTTTGAAAATTATGATTTCTTGGAAGCTAGGAAAAAGCTATAATCACTGTACCCAAGTGTACCAGCTAGGTAGGTTAGCCTCCTCTTAGGACTACTGGTAACCATGGTAACGCTAGCTTCACGCAGTACATTTTTAGCCATTTAGCGGGCGATGTGGGACTATTGTTTTAATCTTAATTTCTCGACATTTGAGCTAATGAGAAGCGTCCTCGTGGGGACGAGAAATCGCGCATGGGAGTCGATTATGTATTTAGTTATTTATAGCTCGAGCTGAATTGTTTTGTGTTGCGTCGTTGCGGCTGCAGGCAGCAACCAGTACGGCTCCATCATGGGACACACGTCGGTGACGAGCGGGAGCCTGTTGGACGACAACCACTGGCACTCGGTGGTCGTCGAGCGGTACCGCCGCAACGTCAACTTCACGCTGGACCGCCACACGCAGCACTTCCGCACCAACGGGGAGTTCGACCACCTCGACCTGGACTACGAGGTATCGTCGTGATGTCACAGGCTGTCTGAGCGCCTGCTAACAGAAACCACATTCACATCCGCGTCTCTTTTGATTTAGATCGTTAATCGCTCCCAGTTGTGCTGCATGGCGCGGCAGCCATTATGCAAATAAGCCACTCGAATTGGACGAGTGTTTGTGGCCATGTTCTCCTTTTTTTTTTTTTGTCTCATCTCGTCTTTGTAAATATGCAGCGTGCCCACACACCTCTTGAAAGGGTGCTCCCTCCCTACGGCAACCTTCTCCCACCCCCCTCTCCTTCCGAGCGAAGCGAATCGGTTGAGATTCGTTAATTAGCCCAGGGGTTTTTCCCCTCCAGATCTCTGGAGCAGGAAGGCGAGCCGGCGCTCGTTCAGAAGCCGCGATGTCGGGCTGGTTCTCCTTTCATGTGTCGGGCCTCCCGCTACTCGTTTGCTCTCAGGATTTGTTTCCTTTTCGGCGGCTGAAATTACTTTGCCCTCCCGACGATAGCACCTCAGATTTACTGAGGGATTGTCATCGATGTAATTAATAACACCCGCAATTAATATAAATGAAATCCTTTGCAAAAATATTGAGAATGTGAAACTGCAGAAGCTGGATAAAATAACTCTGTGGCTGTGCAGCTGCGAGCATTTGCGTGAGCAAAGAAATAAAAATAAAAAATCGATGTTTTTGAGTTAATTTGTCCAATACTCAATACCCCTCTTGTAGGGTAAGTGATACTGCTCTGGACTTTATTAGCTTTCTACAATGAGCTGGCCTCTGAAGGAATCAGTTAAGATATGTTTTATTTATATAATGGACTACAAAGCCCATGAGCCTCCTGGGCTGGATTAACAGCTCCCCTCCCCTTTAAATTTGTTGAAGGGAGCTCTACTCATCGATGTGCTACATTGTTGTACATCTCCAGAGCTGCGTAGGGAACTTACACCAGTACTCCTGTGGTGGAGATTGGCCAGGCAGGGGTGTTGGCTCATTCTGACTCTATTGGGGATGCAGCGTCCTGTACACGGGAGGTTGTAGCAGAAGACACATCGCTGTGGTGTTCTGTTGCTCCCATTCTTGGATCCGTAGGATTTTTGCGGTACGGACGGGCCGAGGGGATAGATTGGCGACCCATCCTGGGTGCATTCCTGTGTCTCGCCAAATGCATGCTGGGATAGGCTCCAGTCCCCCTGCGACCCTGACCAAGAATAGGCACGTTAGATAATGGATGGACGAATGGATGAATAGATGGACACTCTGAGGGGTCTTTTTCACATGGGCGGCTGTAGTGGGAGCTGTGCAGTGATTGGATAGCACAGTCCTGCTTTAGTCAGTAGCTGTTGAGCGTTCTGGACTATGCTAGCCTTTTAGCCTACCCCAGGGGAGCCCGGACAGCAATGGAGGACGTGCACCCCTCATCATATTTATTCGGCCCATGATTTGTCTTAAATGCTGTGGTCCAAGTGGTAGTATTGATAACAGATTTATACGTTTGGCAAATCTGCACCATGTCAATACAGTTCGTTGCACTCTGGGTCCAGCGTTTCGTAGCTTCTGATTAGTTCCTGACCAGTGGCCTGTAAATGCTCACGGTGCCAGAATCTTCTGGCACCGTTAGCATTTAGCCTTCCCTTATTTATTGATGACCTCAGAGGCAATAATTTTAAAATGTCTCTCGGCAGGAGGGAAGACCTGCTGTCTCACGCCCTTTTTACTATTCACTGCAAGAGAGGTAGTGGGTCATGTTCACAGCTTCAGTCTCACGTGCACACACACACACACACACACACACACACACACAACACACACACACACACACGCACACACACACACCCGCATACACACGCACACACGCGCATACACACGCATACACACAACACACACACACACACACACACGCACACGCACACGCACGCACACACACACCCACATGCAAACACACACTAACACAAAAAACACACACTCACACACTCACAAAACACAACACTCTCACAAAACAAAACACACTCGCATGCACACACACACAGACACAAAACATTCACTCACACACACAGCACACACACATACACACAAAACATTCGCTCACACACACAACATACTCACACAACACACACACACACACACACACAGAAGGAGAGAGCACGAGGGAAAACAGAGAGAGAGCACTAAGTTTTCTGCAAAAGCTTATCCCAGTGCTAAAAATCCGTGAAAATATTGATTATTGAGTGAGCTAAAAAAAAAAACTATATAAAGGAGTACTCTAAAATAATTTAAAAAATAGCCTTCCAGAGTGCAAATATTGAGAGTATTAGACCCTCAGTTTTATACCGCATTAGAAGCACGCCTCCATCCATTACGGGAAGGTTGGAAACACAGCGTCTCTGCCGTACGTCCCATTTCCTCTGCGCCACAGATGTGTTTTCAGAGCTGTGGTGAGAGCGGTGAAGCCGCAGCAGTGACTGATAGGAACGGCCTACAGCACGGCAGCCCAACCCTGTTCCTGGAGCTCTACCATCCTGTAAGGTTTTCACTCCAACCCTAACAAAGCGCACCTCATTCAACAGCTAGAGCAGGGCTGCCCAACCCTGTTCCTGGAGATCTACCGTCACGTAGGTTTTCAATCCAACCCTAACAAAGCACACCTCATTCGACAGCTAGAGCAGGGCTGCCCAACCCTGTTCCTGGAGATCTACCGTCCCGTAGGTTTTCACTCCAACCCTAACAAAGCACACCTCATTCAACAGCTAGAGCAGGGCTGCCCAACCCTGTTCCTGCAGATCTACCATGCTGTAGGTTTTCATTTCAACCCTAATTTGGCACCCCTGATTTCCACTTATTAGCAGCTCCACAAGATTTCTAGGTGTTGAATGAGGTGTGTTTTATTAGGGTTGGAGTGAAAACCTACAGGAGGTTAGATCTCCAGGAACAGGGTTGAATGAATAAATTAATCATTGCATTTATATAGCACTTTTCCAAACGCTCAAAGTGCTTTACAGTGATGAGTGGGAACTCACCTCACCTCGGGTTGGGCAGCCCTGCTCTAGCTGTTGAATAAGGTGTGGCTTTGTTAGGGATGGGAGTGAAACCTTACAGGATGGTAGAGCTCCAGGAACAGGATTGGGCAGCCCTGCCCTACAGTGGTGTTGTCGGACGCAAATCTAGCTGGGCGGGCTGTGGGGCAGTGCTCTTCTGTCTTCAGGCCTCTGTTTGCCCAATTCAATTCATTTATTCAGTTTGACCTTTCGGCAATTTCCCAAATGATAATCACGCCTGTAGATTGCATTTGCTCTGCAAGTGACATTTTTACCGCAGCGTGATGTTGTAGGACTGAATACATGAGCACTTTTTAAGGGCCAGTTTATATCCTGTTTTACATTGTTTAAGAAAATTGTTAGTCATTGTTAAGCATGGTGCTCAGCACTTGGGCCTGTTGAAGAACATATAAGGAGTCTTTCTCTGCTTTGGTCGATGGTTCTACATAATGCTTTCGTATGGAAGTTACATAAGTTATATTTAAAGATAAATATCAATGTAGGAACTCAACATTTACATAGAACAGCAAATATTAACTTACCCTGTGTGTATTCCGAGTTCCAAATTCACATTCCAAGTTTGAAAACAGCAGAGAAAAAGTCAAATTTAATTATTGAGGAGAAATGTATTCATAAACACTTTTCTGGCAAAAAAAATAAAGTGCGGCCAATTAAACTGCATAACAGCCTACCCAGCCTGGGGAATTTTTTTGTAATGAAAACCCGTGTACAAAGTGTACTAGTCTTCTGGGAGCTGTGCTTGTCATCTCTGCTTGACAGAGAGAGAGAAAAAGAGAGCGAGAACGCTCCTGTAAATGGTTGTTTAAAAAAAAAAAAAAAAAAAATCTTTGTCTTTCCTTTTCCACAGCTGAGTTTCGGAGGCATGCCGTTCTCCGGGAAGCCAAGTTCGGGAGGTCGGAAGAACTTCATCGGCTGCATGGAGAGCATCCACTACAACGGCGACAACATCACGGACCTCGTCCGGAGGAGGAAGCTGGACACCTCCAGCTTCGTAAGGACACTTCACTGATTTCTCACAGTGTTTGTGAGGGCTATTTGCTAGAAAAGAACTGTAAATCATCCATCCATTATCTATACCCAATTATCCTGAGCAGGATCATGGGGGGTGCTGGAACCTATCCCAGCATGCATTGGGTTAAAGGCAGGAATACACCCTGGACAGGCTGCCAGTCTATCGCAGGGCACACACGCACCATTCACTAACACATTCATACCAATTGGCAATTTAGGGTCTCCAAGTAGCCTACCTGCAATGTCTTTGGACTGTGGGAGGAAACCGGAGTACCGGAGGAAATCCACGCGGACACGGGAAGAACATGCAAACTCCACACAGAAAGGCCCCAAGCCGAGATTTGAACCCACAACCTTCTTGCTGTGAGGCGACCGTGCTACCCACTGCACCACTGTGCCGCCCCGTAAATCTTTTATGTGAAAAATAACCAATCAGATGCATTTTGCGGCCATCTCTTCCCCCTGAGGGAATTTCATTTATGTGAGAAGTGCTATACAGTGTATTGAAGCCAATGAATCGGACTGGTCAAGGTTGCGGGTTTGAACCATAGTGTAGTGTGGCTGTACTAATTGATCGCTGTAAAGAAAGTTAAAAGGATTACATGTAAACCATGGACTCTGTAGCAGAGATACTGCAACAGAGCCCATAATAAATGCTGCTAATAAATGTAATAATATAATGCACCACAGTCATAGTACCTTTAAACAACTTGTCTTTATATAAAACTTCGTATCTATGCGATATTTGCTCCCTTTTGAGTGCCAGGTCAGTACGGAAAGCTTATAATGGCCTTGAATCGAGACCTCACTCTTCAGTGACCATCTGTTTTGATTGCTTGTCGTTGCCATAGAAAATGCATAAAAACCAGAAAGAGAATTTGCCCTTCTCTTGTCCTTTAAAAAAAAAGAAGTATTTATCCGCAGAAGTTTTCATTTCAGGTGGGAATTAACAGATGCAATATTGACTCTGCTGACAGAGCAAGGACAAGGCAGATCACTGAAGTGAATCAACCTCTGTTGACGGTATAGGTTCTTGAGTTTGTATATCAAACACGCAATTATTACACAAGGGAAATATACCACCGTTAGTAATATACCACGCATTTGCATTATTGACGTAATTTCAGGGATCAGGGAAATGGGGGGTGCGATGGTAGGATTGGAAACCAGGGCAAAGGAAAGATAAAGTTTCAGTCTGCAGATCTCTAGTCGTTTGTTAAAAGAACCAACCCCCCCCACACACACACACTCCCCCCTCCCCCGGTGAACGTTTTTTTGCAGTGAAAAGTCAGTGAAACGCTTGTCTCGGCTTTCAGGTGTGAAAACCTGTCTAAATTCAGGTTGAAGAAGTGAAAGTGTTCTCGCCGTCTAGGACGTAGTCGGGCTATATCCAGGTAAAACCTCAGCTGCATTGGGGTTGACCCCTTGTCTGGTTATGTCAAAACATCTCTCAGCCTTGGATTTGCACCCCTCTAGACGTCTAGACTCCAGCCTTGGCTCACTGCACGGGAACCAAAAAGTACGGGGGACCTGTCGTGTCTCAGTCGTTTTTCAGCCACTTCGCAGAGTTTCGACAGAGAGCAAGGAATTCATTTTGGATTGTACAGTACGTGTCAGTTAGTGACAGCACTTCTTTTTTTTTTCTTTTTTTTTTGCTTCAACCCACTCTAGGTTTTTTTGAAGCTTTGCTAGAGGTTTACTGACGGTATGTACTATAGGCAGATTGAAAAGCTGGGGAAGTCTAGGGGAAGACATGATTGGCAGCCGTTTGAGATTTGAGATAATGTTTAGGGTGAGAAAAATGGTGTGAGGAGACCAGTTTTTTTTTCAGTATTGTTGCATATAATTGAATACAGGTCATAGCAACGGTTACGCTAACGAGCTAATTCTGGAAATCACATGACCATTGTCCTGAAGTGTCGCTATGTGAATGAAGGATATTATGAATAATGGATAAATCTTTGCGGTAACTTAATGTTAAACAGTGGTGAGCATTGAATATGGGCTACAACTGGGAGCACTGACCAAGCGGAATAAATTTGGATTGTCACCTGGATTTGGGTTTTCAAATCAGGTAATTAGGTGAAAATAAATCTATTTAGTATAAAAATCAGCAGACTTTTAATCCTGTTCTCTTGTTCCTTACGATTGTTTTTTTTTTCCCACTCTACACCACAAAATATGGATAGGTCAACTTTCCATTGCTCATGCTCCCAAACAAGACACAGGCCTATCCACAACATTAGAGCATTAAACCATTAATCTGTACAGAGACTGAGATTGAATTTTCTTTTAAATGCCCTGCTTTTCAAAATGCAGTTGGTGCTGCAGCGCTTACTCTCTTGAGCCCTATATAATTATTACTGGCTGGTTTGGAATATCTTTGAATTTGTTCCATAAGCCATTGTTCACGATTGTAATTATTCAGTTGCTTTTACTAAATTCTGCCCGGTTGTCTTAATTTAAATACTCTTTAAATACAAATGCAGTCATGTGAGATAAAAATTCAGGGAAAGAGAATTAAGCTTCAGTGGATATGGGAGATGCAGCTAATCGGTGTGCTTGTTAATCGAGCTGAAGAAGCCCAAGGAGCCTGTCCAAAATAAAACCTCCCCTGGACATAGGCAACAAATTATATACTGTACATACATGAGGCTATAACATGCATGTGTCAGGTCCATCCTGCATTTAGCGTCAGCATCTTCATAAATAAGCCAGATAATGTTGTTGTAAATGGTAAATGGATGGTAAATGGACTGCATTTATATAGCGCTTTTATCCAAAGCGCTTTACAATTGGTGCCTCGCATTCACCAGAGCAGTTAGGGGGTTAGGTATCTTGCTCAGGGACACTTCGACACGCCCAGGACGGGGATCGAACCGGCAACCCTCCGACTGTCATACATCCGCTCTTACCTCCTGAGCTATGTCGCCCCAATGTTGTTGTTTTTGATATAGAATATGATATTATTCAGCAACCGATTGGACAGTTCGGTTCATGTGCCAAAGCGCAATACATTTACCAGGTTAACAATGGAAAAAAAAGTGCTTAAAATCAATAATGCAGAAATGGATGACCAGAAAGAACCAAATGAAAATCAATAGCAGCTTTTTACGGAGTTACACGTCCCATAGGGATATAAATTGATACAAGTGCTGAGTTTGAATTCTCTTCTGTTTATGGCTTACACTAATGGCAATATGCTACGCTTTCTGTGTAGGAAAATTACAATATATACGAGTGGGAATATATGATGAAAAATCCTAATTAAATTGAGATACAAATTGCACTGAAAAAATAAAGCTTTATTACCCAACTGTTCTGAAACTCAAAATCCATTTTGGCCATTACAATTTGATTACAGTAACATCAAAGCACTATAATATATTAAACTGCATTAGCATGCTCAGTGTATCTATTGCATCTATAATTATGTGACCAAAGTACAGTTGTGCAGCAGTAAAGTTAGCTGCACTTCCCAACAATAGCATAAGCTGCTCTGCAGTATTGTAAAATCTTTATGACCAGCTCTACTTTACTGCGTTTTATTCCACATTAGCAAGAATATATATGTTTTCTTGTCATGAACACTTTGGAGGCAGGCATCGAATGCTTGACTGTAAGCATTTTTTAAAGTCGTTTTTTTTTTTTTTTTTTAATTCTAGCGTATCGTCACAGAACATGTGCAATAGATGTTCTTTGTCAGGCCCAGAGACGGACAGATTCGGTTGACAGACCGTCTCTACGTCTGCACAAGGCACGCGAAGGGCAAGATGTCATTTTCAGACTGCAAAGCTTTGATTAGAACTGGAGGTCTGTCGATAATTAGACTGATGTGGAGCCATCGCGCTCGTCTGTTAGGATTACAGAAAACAATGCTTTTTTTTATGAGTGCCATATTTTTTTAATGTTGTTTTTGTCTTTTCGGAGTGAGAATGATTGTGTTTATTGCAACCTTGTGATGAATGTCTCAGCTAAGGGTGGTAAATGGAAAGCAATGGATATGCAAAATTATGCACCATCAAAACAAGAAACATAAATTTGTCTCTCTCTCTCTTTCTTTCTCTCTTTCTCTCTCTCTCT
Source organism: Anguilla anguilla (assembly GCF_013347855.1). Taxonomy (NCBI): domain Eukaryota; kingdom Metazoa; phylum Chordata; class Actinopteri; order Anguilliformes; family Anguillidae; genus Anguilla; species Anguilla anguilla. The sequence goes on along the minus strand of NC_049208.1, from coordinate 7,115,836 downwards.
TTCTCTCTGTCTCTCTCTCTGTTCTTTCTGTCTTGCTATTGTTCTTCATTTGGATTACGTGGTTTCTTTATTTTTTGCTGCTTATGGTCATACATGTATTGTACAATAAAGGTTTGTTAAAACCCAACTCAAGCTATCTCTCTCTCTCTCTCTCTGTCTCTCCCTGTCCCCCTCTCCCTCTGTCTCTTGCTCTCTGTCTCTCTCTCTGTCGCGCTCTCTCTCTATCTCTCTCTCTCTTTCATTTTCATTTTGTTTGTCTTTTTTATTTGTGTTTTTATTTAACTTTCAAGTGCATGTGTAGACCTTGCTGATGCTCTGACGCTTTGGTTGCAATAAAGGGAGTATCCAAGGTTCAAAGGTCTCTCTGTGCCTCTCTCTCTCTCCCCCCCGAAATATGCAGCGTAACCTCACCTTCTCCTGCGTGGAGCCCCGCACCTTCCCCGTCTTCTTCAACGCCACCAGCTACCTGCAGCTCCCGGGCCGGCGGGACCACGAGGTCCTCTCCGTGGGCTTCCGCTTCCGCACCTGGAACCCCAGCGGGCTGCTCCTGTACAGCGCCCTGGCCGACGGGATGGTGGAGGTGGCGCTGACCGAGGGCAAGGTCGGCGTCCACCTCAACGCCACGCAGAAGAAGAACACGCGCATCGACATTTCCTCAGGTTCGGCTCCCCCCCCCCCACCCCCCCGTTCTTCTGGGTTTTGTAGTTTTCTTTTTCTCTTCTCTCGAGACTGCAGTATTGTCTGGGTGGAACCCAGATACGATACGATACGATACGATAATATAATATAATCTTCAACAAACAAAATAGGTTTTCTCAGATCCAGAAATTTGAAAGGGAGCACAGATTGGTGGAATTAATGGACTTAAAACATAAAAATAACAGTCGTCGTCACACAGTTGATCACTGGCCTCAGCCTGGTTTCAGTCTGTATGAGTTTTGTCGTCAGTCATCTTCAATAACTCAATTGACTTGGGGGACTTGATAACCATAATTCACCAATTTGTTATTGTAGAGCTTTAAATTAATTAGAAGCATTTATTATGCACATCTTGAATGTTACAGCTTTTTCATGATGTGTATTAGAAACGGGAACCAAGCGAATTAAATGTAATTCTGTCCTGAATATTGTGCTTGGGATGTTTTGTCTTTGCAATCGTAAGATTTTTCTACCGGTACCTTGGGCTGGAGTGCTTCCCACTTAGGGGTTGCTGCGCTGATTGAGTGGACCCCGTATCTCAATTGCACTGAGCTGGATAATACTGCAAAAAAAAAAAAAAAAAAAGTTTGGACCAAATAGTTATCGGTCTATTTATTTTGTCTTCTCCTTGTTGCATAGAGAGTGCTTTCCGAGCCTTTTTTTGTTGTTGCTCTGAATGCATTCATTGCCAGGCTGAAGCTCCCTGTTGTATGGACTGTAATTTACAGCGATCTCAGGCAATGCCGCAGAGAGGAAAGTGGTATCTATTTTCCCCGATGCCTGACCCTTTCCTTTATTTATTTTATTTATTTTTTTTTTTTTGAAAGATCATTACTTTTGTCTTCTTTAAGTTAGAAGTCGGGGTCAGACCAGGGTCCTTCTGATTGAGACAGGTTCTGGCTGTAGCCTCTATTTAACAGAAAGAAACCCCCCGCACCGTACCCCACCCCCCACCCCCTCAAAAAACACACACTTTTTATCCTCAAAATTGCTCACTAAAATGATCCCGCAGATTACAGTACGATTCATCATTGCGATGTTTCCTGGCCTGTTATTTCTTAAAATGAAGGTTACCATAGTCTTGTTGACACTTGAGAGTTTGTTTTCATTGATGACGAAAGTTCAGCAAACAATTTAATACTTATTACACATCATTTAATATTGGATAAATGGTGCAAAATTGCTTTGTCCCCAAACAACAAATTGAATTTGTACCTTCCAAAAGTTGCACAGCCGTGAAGATGTGCTTCCTATTTTTGTACGTGTGTTGTATACTTTTACAGTTACTATCACAAAATAATATACTAATGGACTGATATTACGTCACAACAGCGATTTTTTATGAATCTTGTGGTGCTTGAGTTTAAAAATGTTTTTATTGATGAAGAACTCCCTGTATTGTGTTTCATTAAATTTGGCATATATTTGACACACACACAAAAAAAGTCTCATATAATCATACAACATAAATCCATACATGTGATTCTTATCCAACCTGTCAGCTTTTGTTTCTTTGTTGTTGGTGATGAAGTGGGATGCACGAGGATACTGGGTTCTTTTTAAGTTAGTGTAGCCTCTCTGTTTCTCTCTCTCTCTCTCTCCATCACACTCTCTGTGAGGGAATATTTCTTCTATCTGTGAATCGGCTTTGAAGGTTATGACTGAGAAGTTTTAATGATGCTTCCAGCGAGCGGGAATTTCGTAATGGTTGGCAGTTAGCCGTTATCCCCCGTGAAGGGGCTGGTGTGTAATTGTCAAACCCTCCTGCTCATTATTTCCCTCCTTTATGATGTCAAAAAAAGGCACGCGAGAAGTCTTTATTTTATTTTATTTTTTTTACTCAGCATGGGTGACTTTGACCTGTTGTCATGACTACCAAACGCTTGCGGTAGAGGTAGATTAAAAACATGCTCGACTGGGGTCGGGGGGGGGGGGGGGGGGGGGGAGGATTCCATGTCACACATTTTATGTTCAGGCACTTAATTGCGCACAGAACGCACACTGTCGTCATTATTCCGTCTGAATAAGCCGAGAACTATTCACTTTGACGGAAAAGTAGAAAGTAAGAATCCCTGAGAAGGTTCGATGTTGAGGGCGGTCTGTCGTCCGTCTGGTAGCAGAGAGGGACGGCCTCCTCTCATCTTTACTGTGAGAAGATGGGCTGCCTTAGCCAGGCTTGAATAAGTCCAGTGTCTCAGCTCTCACTACAGATCTTGGTTACATTTATTTGGCAGACGCTTTTATCCAAAGCAATGTACAAAAGTGCATACCAAAGGTCATTGGAACAACTACAAAACACAGGTCTGATAAGATACAATACTCATTCTGTACAGTTTGTAAGCAAGTAAGCAATTCCAATAACTTTCTGTATTAAAAAAAAAATCCCCAGCAGTGTTATTATCTGAATACTAAATGTGTAGTTCTGTTGTTGAGGCAATTAGCCATATTAACCCATCGCCTTTTTCTTGCTGACAGAAACTTAAATTAAGTTTCCCTGTTATCTCTTGAGTCTCCTGTCATTGAGATTGAAGAGATTAAGTCAAGAAAACCGTCCTTGGTAATAATAAATGAATATATGTTAACACATTTTAGCGAGTTCAACAAAATAAATGTAGTGTGATTAAAGAGAGCGAAAGAGAGAGAGAGAGAGAGAGAGAAAAAAAACAACTGCACTTTTTCTTGCACCCTGTGTGTCTCTGTTAGTTCTTTGGCACTATGCCTAAACTCCGAAATACAAATATAAAAAGTCAAAATACTAATCTTTTCTTCACCACTGTGCCCTTATCTTGCCTCAAATAAGCAATGTGCTTATTATTTTATAATTAGTGTGATTTAATCTTAATTATCCTAAAATAAATAATATATACATTCTAGCAAACAGATCGTATATCGTCCATGTTTTGCGTGATTGAAAATTTGATTCGTTTTTCTTCAATTGTCTTTATCAAGATAATTTGTCTAATATAGAAAAGCAGAGGCCTGCAATGTATGCCATTTAGAACTGATGCCTTTTTAAAGTTTTCTAGCACTTCCTTGCATGTTATTTTAATATAATTTATGTTCACACTTCCATGGCATCACGTGTAGTTTTAGGTACTGTAACCTTATTAGCAATTCCCTGGTTAGACTTTCAGGAAAGTAACTCTTAAATGTACATTATTGAAATGCAAGCCTTCCTCCATTAGACAGCACCAAACCTCCTCTCAGAATTTCCTTTTTCTACTGAAATTTTTTTAAGGATTGTTTTTTCGATCCTAAGCCATTTGCTTCTTGTTAACCCACATTTATTTAACATTGACAACCATTTTTTCAATATGCTACTTTATGCTACTGTCAATTCACATAATACTTTAGTCTGTCTTAAATTTTTCCATAAATCCATAAGGATTTATTCATCCATTACAGTAGCGTGAAACACACGGGACTTAAGAAAATATGTTTTTCTTCATTTTAAATTGAACCGACACTATGCATATTTTATCAGAAATTACTAGAATTTAAAGTTTCACACTCTATTAGATGTACCCAGTCATTTCTGATTACATTTTTTTACTGCTTATTCAAGTTTGCTCATCCAGTATAAAAATGGTCAAATTTGGAGGAGTTGGCTTTGATATTGTGGTCACTTGAATCCACTGGATACATCAGAACAGCTTGCTCTGCTAGGGCTATTCTAAATAACACGTCTAAATATCAATTACCTCTTGCTTGGGAGGTAATAAATTGCAATAAAAAAACATTGATTTCTGCCACCCAGGAACTCCCATTAAATGTCTCTGAGTTCCCACTGTTCTGTCGGTCTCCTTTATTAATGTTTCTTCTGCCATAAAAGTTTTGCTATTGCTATTCAGTGTTGATGGCTGATGCCATACAGTGCACCTGCAGTTAAAGACACCTCTCCATTTTCACCTGTACTTTAATCTCGATATCGCCGCTATTGCTATTCAGCGTTGACAGCTGACTCCATATTCTTGTAGTGCATTAAGCACATTCGTTCGTTTCCACAAGTAATTTAATCCTGATATCTATACTAGGATTTAGATAATCTCGATTTAGATTTCTGATATTTATATCCCATGTAGGGAGTCACTTCCAGAACATGCGGTTGTTCATGTCCCCTATTTCAGGCCAAATGTCTGTATTAAAAAACCACGTTATAGCTCCAACCTATTACAAGAAATACATACTGTAGTTTATACTTTCAGCATGCAGAATACAGTTCAAATTAATTTGCACCGATATTACATTTGTTTGGCTTTAAAATAGCCGTCTCTTATTGTCTTAGGAGTAGGCTACCCCTTTTTTACTTTCCATCTTGGCATGCTTTCATATTTTCCCACTTGTATACTTTATGTACTCTACTGCCATGGTTCCAAATGTAAATACACCCCAGGTGTTCTTAGCACGGGAGTATTTCAGCTTGGAAGCTTGTGGGATTGCAGTCTGGCTCTCCAGAGGCATCACCCTGCCCCTCTAAACTGCACTGTACTTCCCTTTTATTTGGACTTTCATTATTCCAGCTAGTTTATTACCTCAGCTTTAGCCTGCTCAGTCCATTTTCTATAAAATATTTTTTTGCTGCGATACAATAGATCCCTTAATTTCTGTTACATCCACTGCACTGCTACTTCACACCAGGCTGGCCAGTGGAGGATAAGCTCAGCCTCTATATCCAGGTTCCCCCCGAGATTTATTCCCATCTGGGAGTTTTTTCTCGCCACCATTTTAGGGTTGTTCTCCTCACTGGGGAGTTGTTGTTTTTTTTGTTTTTTTTTTACCTCATGTGTACCTACTTGAGGATTCAGGCCTGGTTTTTACTCTTTTTTTTCCTGCTACTCAATAAATCGCCTTTGTACTCTATACAAATAAAACTGATTTGATTTGATCTGGGATGTGAAGCTTACGCAAGGTAAAAGGTAATTATGCTGCCGCATCGTTTTTTGTACAGATGACATTGTTTACAAATACATTATTTATGCATTTATTGTAGCGTCACTTCAGATCGCTGCGCTTTCAGAGTATCCAAATATTGATTGTAAGTGCGCTGCTGCCGCAGTGCATCGTGGGAAGGTCTGATTGCAACCGTGGCTTGGATCGGGGTCCTGCTCCCTAGTCTTGGAATGCCGTGGGGTCTGTCTTATTCAGCACTAACGCTGCTGATCAATTAGAGTCGCTGACCGCGCGGTCCGCTCGACCGTGACTCGGCTCGCTAATTTTATGTTGAAAAAACAAACACCGGCAGCGCGTGTGTGTACCCGGGCCGCAGGCCTCTGTCCTTGACGGTTGTCTCACGGATAGCGAGACGAGCGTCGCACGAGGGCGTTTTGCGTCCGCGGGAAACAGTCAAATCGACTCCGGAACGTAATCCATCATTTTTCATTATCGCCGGCCAAACGTCTGGTGGAGGTGGATCCAAACTGGGTCGGCTCTTTTGGCGGTTGAAAACAGCCGTTTGAATTTTCATTCACTTTCAGCAGCTGTACTACACTCATTACAGCCGAGCCGCTCTTTATTCTGGCATTACCAGACCAGCGTTTCACATTTGTTCATCTCCTGTTCGGTTACGCCGGTGTCAGTATCGATTAGTTTGACGCCGTACGTTTGGGCGTTTTACTGAGTTAACAGCTCAGCGCTGATATGCTTCGGTTTTATGAGAGCAAGAGCGAACAAGGACCCATGAACACACAAGTTAAGCAGTTTTCAGATTAAATCGTTGGCCATCTGGAATGTGTGGTGGGTTAGGGTTAGGGTTAGGGTTAGGGTTAGGGTTAGGGTTAGGGTTAGGGTTAGGGTTAGGGTTAGGGTTAGGGTTAGGGTTAGGGTTTAGGGTTAGGGTTAGGGTTAGGGTTAGGGTTAGGGTTAGGGTTAGGGTTAGGGTTAGGGTTAGGGTTAGGGCTAGTTGGACTTGTGACCTTATAGCCGCTTTTCCACCGCATGGTACCGGCTCAACTCGACTTGACTCTACTCGCTTTTGGTACCAGGAACTTCATTTTCCACTGCAGATAGTACCCCCGTCAATGTAGCTGGTCATCATAGCGACCCCGCATGAAACTGCCGTTTCTGACCAATCAGCGGTCTGCAGTGTTTTCACGTCACCTTTTGGTATCGCCTCACCTCGCTTGGAACCTCGACGGAGGTGATACCAAGATACCCAATGGAAAACCAAAAAAGTTGAGTAGAGTCGAGTCGAGTTGAGCCGGTACCATGCGGTGGAAAAGCGGCTTAAGGCTGCACAGTGGTTTAGGGTGCAGTTGATGCATTTGTCACTGCGGTAGAGGTTCTGTTGGCCAGAGGGAAATGCTTGAGGGGTTCTTACAGTAGGGGGCAGCAGAGCTTAGTTTTTCCTCATAAGGACAGCTTCCATCATTCTGCATTCAACTTGTTATCACGCCTGTAGGTTCTTTTCCCAGCAGGGTTTCTCATGTAGTACCATTAAGGAAGGCGCTTAACCTGTATATTTCCTAAGTAAATATCTAGCTATATAAATGGATTGTATGTAATCTGTTTAAGTGCTGCAGAAGAAATTATACATGCTGCGTAAACTCTGCTAAGAGAGAGCCAATGTAATTTATGGGATTTTAAAGATCCCCTCACACCATGTCATTGTACATTTGTTTTATTCCCTGTTTTATTCCATTCATTTTGGGTGATAATTCAGCCTAAATATTTTCTTGTTATAATCTTTCTTGAGATAGACAGTTGTCAGTGATTTTCCAGTACAGACGCCCACATTAAATAGCACTGCAGCTGTTTGTTTGTTTACGTTACATTCCAGATTTTATTTTAATCCGGTACTTTTTTCATGATTTTGAAATAGATGTGGGACACAGTTTGCCTTCCACGAAGTATCATAGAAACAGTTCAAAGCCACATATTGGTTTATGGTATGTCCATCCGTAACTGGCTCTCGAGGTTTACAGTGCCCAAAAACCATCATTAAACAGTTTTTTAAAGACATTGGCATCAATGTTTGAATGCCTGTACTAGATTTCAGCAAAGCGTATAGATGGTTCTGTTAAAGTAATTAAAGGAAATATAAATCATATGATGTTTTACTCAGTAGTGGTGTATAATGTCTCTCTACATGTATTATATTGCCATCATAACTTTGTTGTAAGCATTGTTATCCAATGGAATTCTTAATTATTCCAGACCTTCTGCTGAGGTTCATTTATCTTTTTTTGTGGTTCTTTTTGACTTTTAATGTCATTTTGTCTTCTGAAGTTGCTCTGTATGCAGTCGATTGAAACTTTTAAAAATCCTTGTCCATAGAGAACAAAAAGCAGTGGAGTTCTCCACCAGGCAATATCCTAATATTGATTTCGAACGCCATTTTGTCTTTGGGGCCCATTAGCAATTTTCTTTCTCTTTTTTTTTTGAAGAGATTTCTTTGGAACCTCTTGTGATCGGACTTCAAAGAGAAATGCTTTTCTACGCTTTACTGATCTTGTCTTGTTGTGTCTGTGTATTGGAACCAATTAAATACTCTCAAAAAGTGCAAACCCCCACCTTTCCGGTCATATTGGCAGGCTCAATTACACCAGGCAAGATCAGTAGAGCACAGAAAAGTATTTGAATCCAAAAATTTGACCCAGGTCTGCATGTATCATGTGTCACGGTTTCCGATTCTGTGCCTGTGTATTGGAACCAATGAAATACTCGGAAAAAGTGCAAACCCCTGCCTTCCGGTCATATTGGCAGGCTCAATTACACCAGGCAAGATCAGTAGAGCACAGAAAAGTATTTTAATCCAAAAATTTGACCCAGGTCTGCATGTATCATGTGTCACGGTTTCCGATTCTGTGCCGGAAAAAAAGGCTCAGGAAGCTTATATTTTGCTGTCATAATTGTACCCCGAGCTTCCTTTCAGAAGTACACGCACAGCTCGGTAACCGTCGCCAGCGCTAACGACCACAGGGACGTTAACTGACACAGTCCAGCCGGGGGTCCGGATAAGTGGTGGGCTGGCTCGCAGCTGTTCAAAGCGACCGCTAGAATTTCGTCCAGCACTGCTCCCCCCGTTGGCACGCCTCACGCCCCTGATCCGGAGGCGGGAAAATGCGATTGGCTGTTAATTTTCAAACGCTCGCAAACTAGCCGCACGACCCCGTGGAGGTGGCCCACCCGCGGGGGAAGGGGGGGGGGGGGGGTGGTGGTGGTGGTGCTGTGTGCGCCAATCAAAGCGGTCAGTGATGAAACAGAAGACAAAAGAAGCAGTTCCTTCTGATGTTCTCTGCTCTGTTGAGGGGTTCCATTTTGTTTCGATTCAGCGTTCATTACGGTGCTAGCTAGCGGTGATCAGGCCATCATTTGACTGAGGAGTAAGCACATTTGGACCAGTTCAATGAAAACAAAATGTCCAGATAGAATGAGGGAGATAAGAGTAGTTTAAAAAGTCTTCAGATGGGAGAAGGTTCGTTCCTGCATTTTAAGCCACATTGAGCAGTGCCAGCTGGGCTTTTCCGCCATCCTTTGGGAAATATATTCACTGACTTTTGCATCTGAATGCCTTTTAAGCAATAGCATATGTTGTTGTTTTTTTCTTTTTTTTCACCCCAAAGCAAGTTTTTTGTGTGTGCACACTTATCCACCTTAGAGGCACCTGCAATTTATCCCACAGCTTTTTGGCCAGTGTTCCTGTGATTACATTGTGTCCATATATACAGAAATGCAGGTTAACCACCTTGGTCAAGGCTACAACGGCAGTGTCCTACTCAGGAATCGAACCTGTGAGCTTCAGGTTACCTACTCCTTACCCATTATATTACACTGCTGCCCTAACCATATGGACCCTCCAGGGGTTCAGATCTTACCTGTTAAACCTGGGCCACCTGATCCCTGCGTTTCCTTTTCATGAGCTGGTGTCAGTGTCCTTTAAAGTCTTCCAACCAGTTTTCAGCCCCGAAGATTCGCAATGCGACAAAACTGTTTTAAGAATGTTGCAGAGGGTGAGATTCAGCAGTGTGAACTGCCCGTCTCAGAGCATCTGATACCGGTACTTGCCATTGCAGACGATTCGGCTTGTCTAATCGCCGGGTGGAAAGTCTTAGAGTCGCCAGTTGCAGCTTGTCGCATCGCAAAATCTTTGGTCTGAACTAGACTTGAGATCATGAATGTGTGATTAGAATGTTCTTAACTGAACATTCTCATGCTGATGTCACAATCACTGTTGATAATTGAGAGCAAAAAAAACCCCACACTTACCCAAGGGTTAAATCACAGTTGGCCTCTCCTCCAGACAGTAGCAATTTCTGAATTGAGTTTTCGATCAATGTTTGTCCTTAACTTTGAATAGGAGTTGAAAGAAATAATTATTGCTATTCTTCACAAACACAGTGTGTCGTGTTGAGCAATCACCAACACTTGCTGGCCAAATTGAGTCTGTGAAGAACGAGTGTAATGCTTGCATTTAGTCGTAAGCTGAGGTTAAGGACGAATGCTAATTGAATACAGGCCTTGTAGTTTTTGTAACTGCTCAGAGACCTTTCTGCATCTGCAAGGGTCGAAGCAGATCGCCAAGGGGACCAATACTTGTGGGTACAAAGACGCTTTTATACTTGGTAACAGCCAGATATAAGACTGATATGAGATTGATCGCTGCGCGAAGCAGAAACGCTTCTCTTTCTCCCAAAGGTCTCCACTTTATTTCATTAGCTGAGTAAGTCACCCCTGCCCCCAATTAACTGAATTTAATTTCTTAAAAATCCACAGAAAAAAAAAAAGATTTTTTTTTCTTTTCATTTCCTTACAAGGTTTACTGCAGTATTTCAGAACCACTTAACTCTGACAGCTATGGGGATGTATAAAGCCCATAATTAGTTTTGTAATGACTCATAATGATAATTTAGTTTGATTTTGGTTTTTTTTTTTCTGCAGCTTGTTGACTGCTGTGTTTGATTTTGTCACAAAACACTGTGATTTCGACTGGGGTGGAGTTCTATTCATTGTAATGGAAATGCGCTTGGCTATAACGCTGTGGGAATGTGTGCTCGTGAATGCAGCACTGGAAAATGTTTACACCTTGGGCAGGAGTATTTTGGATGTTTATGTCTCGTCTGTCTAAATTGAAAATGTGGGTTCTTTGTAATGCTCTGATTGCTTTTTTGATTGCTGGTCTCACACAATTGTCTCTTGCCACCATTACATAACTCGTTCCTGATATCCCCTAGGCTACCAGAAACCTAGGCGTGGATTCAATCAAAAGCTATCCTTATCTCTGGCCCGTGTTCGATCACCATCCATCTTTGAATAAAGACTTCCAAAATAAACGCTTTTTTTCCTTCTAAACAGACACAGGTGGGTGAGCTAATTTTTGTTTTCAACCGCTCACTTTGTTTGTGAAGAAAAATAATAAAAAAAATCTCTCAAAGCCGTTTTCATCCAGAGAAAATTAGTGTCCATTTTATTTACCTGCGTATTGGAAATTTTTGCGTTAAAAAGTATTTAAAAAGGGAATTAAAATAGGTTTTTAAAGATTACAATCCCACATAGATTACTGTCATTGTAGCATTAACTGTGGCACTTCAGTTGCCGCGCTTCACTACAATATCCAGCTTTAAATGTATAAAGGTAGCCTAGGCTACTTAAATATACCGGGATGAGGGTATTTGCGAAGCATAACGATGTAATGGCATATCACGGCAAACTTTCATTTCCTGGGGAGAAGGGTGGTGTTCATCGGCGCCTGCATTAATAGCTTTCCGTGCACTCAGTTAGTCATTACGTAAAGTTGCTGTACGAAACTTTCTGTGCCACGCCAACATAATTTCGGTGCCCATACGCAACTTTCCTGACAGCGTCATTTGTAAGTACAAAGCCCACAAAGTACAGAGTTCTTTGTTCGGAGGTGCTGAAATTGCTCACCGCAGTAGGCCTAATTAAATATAGCACATTTTATGAAAATGAATACATTGTCGGTGTATTCCTGTACCCGGCTGCACTCTTGTTACGGAATGCCTCTCTCTCTCTCTCTCTCTCTCTCTCTCTCTCTCCCTCGTACGGGCAGAAAAGTAAATATTACACGTGTCTGAGGATTTATTGATCTTTTGTTGTCAAATCAGGAGTAATGGAAGAACTGTTAACCTGAGACTGTGCTCCTTGGCAAATTGCTTCTCCGTCTGAAGGAAATTCATGAAGTCATTACTCTCCAGCGGCCATCGACAGTTTTCACCCCGCGCTCCACGAGCTGGAAACGCGAAGCGACACGCAATTTAAAATTCGCCGGCTGTAAACGCCACACGGTTTTGTCAGTGGTGCAGATTTTTTAAAGTGAGCCCCAGCGTCTGCACGGGTACAAGGTAATACGCTGGTAATGATCTTAAACAAGCGCTAGAAAAGCACCTCGCGCTGCCATTGGTTAATGTAAGGTTAATGTAATTGTATCTTTCTTTGTGTTTTTTTACCCCCTGGCTAATGGCAAACTGCGTGGTATCTGTTCCATTTATTTGATTACATTTTCCCCATATTTATCTATTTGAGGATTATCGCCTCGTTTTCCAAATATTTCGTTTCACCCGCATTGCTAGAACTATTTAGATGTTCTTACCCACCCTAATGAGGCTAACCTCTGAGCAGCCCGTGATTGCTGTGCTTTATATGCAGTTCAGAAGGCCTACTTCTGTGTGTAAAGGAAATAAACCATTCAATGTGTGTTGGTATGTTATCGTTTTAATGTGCTGGTTTGATTTTCCATGCAGGCTACATTTTCAGTTGTTGGGTTGGCCAAAACCTATAACTTTGATTTTCTGAAAAACTTAACTCACATAGTACAGTAAAATGTAAGTGTGTTGTGTTCCATTACAAATGCACTTCAAGTCGGAGAAACACCCTACTTTAGTCTGCTGAATTGAATAACTTAAAGAATATAATGTGGGTCTGAAAGTGTTGTTTTATGCGAGTAAAGAGAAGAAAAAAAAATACTTTACCCACCTAGTACAAACTGACAAAACGTTCATTTTCATAAGTTGATTTATGTGTTTTTTAAATATATCGTTTTTCAGCTTTATTGGACAGGACAGTGCAGAGAGACAGGAAGAACGGGGGGAAAGAGTGAGGGAGAGACGCGCGGTTGTACTCAAACCCGCCGATGTCGCGGCTCGTAATGAACGCGTGGACAGCGCTCTACAGGCTGCGCCACCAGACACCCCCAATTTACGTGTGTTTTTTAAAATGCGTCTTTTTTTATGTCGTGGCTCTCTGTGACTCTCGGCAGGCTCGGGCCTGAACAACGGCCAGTGGCACGAGGTCCGCTTCCTGGCCAAGGAGAACTTCGCCATGCTGACCATCGACGGGGACGAGGCCTCTGCCGTTCAGACCAACACCCCCATCCAGATAAAGACCGGAGGCACATACTACTTCGGAGGTACCCGCGCTACGCCTGGCTCCTTCCAGCGCAGTGAATGTGGACGCGCATAAGTACACGTGCATGCGTTCAAAGCTTAGCATGTGCAAATGAGGTCTTTGCTGTTATTATGTATTCACAAGAAGAGGTGACAGAATGAGTTGGGGGGAAAAAGCCAGTGGCACTTGAAGAGCTTATTTATAAATGCATGAAAACTCAACGAAAATTTGCTCACAGGTCCATCCCAAGTACCTTTCAAGATGTACACATACAGTACACAGGTGCAGAAATTGGACAAAGGCCAAATAGTTTTTTGTTAAAATGGTAGTTTCAAACTGTGCTTTTAAAACAATAGGCTTTTTGCGGTTGTCCGTTTTCCGCCTGTATTTGGAAACCCCAATCAGATCTGCTGGCCCAGCGTGTCGTTTCAACCCTCTTCTTCGTCAAATTTTGTCACAGGTGCTTGGCAAGTGTGTCTAAAACCTGAGCAGAGGGGTGAACATGTCTATTCTGCTCTGTACTGCCCCCAGTGGAGTGTTGAGCAGGTGCAACCTGTGTAAGCAGGCTGGTGGTGTTCATAGTGAGAGCACTTGTACAGGTGGCAGTGTTAAGTCCTAATTGTTAGGAAATTTGGCTTGTAACTGAAAGGTTGCAGGTTTGATTCCCTGGTAGGCCACTGCTGTTGCACCCTGGAGGTACTGAACCTGAATATTACTGCTTCAGTATACATCCAGCTGTATAAATGGACACAGAGTAAAAATGAGAAAGTTGTGTAAGTTGCTCTGGATTAGAGTGCCTGTTAAATGCCCTTCTGACTCAAACCTTTCCTGTCCGGGGGACAACCCTGCTAACGCCAAAACATTGTCATAATGTTGCTGCAATGTTATAGCAGAGACAAAACATTCTAGTAACATTGTGAAAACGTTTTGTGTCAGCTGCGGTGTCCAATTACCCGCCATCCTGTGAGGTCACACAGTTTCTGCTGTGAGTTGTTGATGATGATGATGGAACGTGGCATCTTATTTCCCCTGAGCATTCCGCGGATGTGACTGTCACATTTGTTCGTTTGTTTCCATGGAAATCCTAATTATTTGTTTGCAACCTGAGATCATGGCAAGCCAATACCATAATGACTCGTCAACGGACAACAACACAATTGATTTAGCCTTTTATGGGAAAGCCTTTTGTACAGCTGTCCTAGTCATATGGCAAGGCTTTATTAAACTGATGAAAAATGCAGACATCAAAAAATAATTTATTTGTATTTGTCTTTATGTTATTTATATAAAGCCCAAAAAAGCCCAGTGCTTTGGCTCAATTTTTTATGCCTTTGTAAGAGGTGTAGTGCATAGCTCTTTTCTCAGGTCATCAGTTATTGTAGTGGGACCCCCCCCCGAAAGATCAATCAACATTCTTTATATAACTACATTATTCCTTCAACTTTGACATTTCAACAGGGACTCATTGGCAATGCATAATCCACAGGTCTTCCCTATACAAACTACACCACCAGGACACTTTTACATGGGCACACCATTGCTAGTGCCACATGGTGTGTGGGATCTCACTTCCTGAAGGGGAGGGGAGGGGGGGGGGGGTTGCCTAAATACAGGGTACACGGGTGCTAAAACTGTCACTGCAGTGGGCGCAAGAGAAGCAAGGGGAATTCTGGGATGCATAAATCATGAGCTTGCGTCTTAACTCCGAAGATACCAATTTGCCTTTCACAGCCTTACACCTTTTATGTGCAAAAAGGGGTGGTGCTTTAAAGGCCTTGAAACGAGGCTTTCTTTTATAATCATGACTCGAACCCCCAACCTCTTATTGGACACAAGAATAAGTCAGTGCTGTTTAAAATGATTATTATGATTATTTTACAGTGTTGGCCAGACAGGGGTGAAATGCTGGCCATGAACACACAAAGGAGAATTTCTTTGATAATTATTCTCTCAGATTTTTCTTTTATTATTAAGCTCAATCAAAATTTCTCTACCCTTATAAAGTTTTTTTTAAAAGCATTATCAATCTGCTTTCTTTGATACCCTCTTGTTTTTACATTTTCAGCAAACTACAGCAAAACATCAAAACATTTTACACCCACCCCCACCCCCACCCCCACCCCACACAACCCCAAAAACACCCTGGTTGTTTTTCCTCCAGTGGGGTATTAACAGATTCAGTTAATGACCCCTCTCATGATGAAATGTGCCATTTTTTGGTCCCTGAATATTCAGTAAATTTAGGAGCGCTGCGGTTTTTGTCAGTTAGTTTCCATGGAAATCCTAATTATTTGTTTGGAGCCTGATGTCGTGGTTACCTAATACCATAATGACTCTGGAACCGCATAATTGATTTTTCTCCTTATGGGAAAATATTAAATACAGTTGCACAGTCAGATGGTGAGGCATTATTTAACAGAATGTTTCACTTATATCAGCAAACAATTAAGGTCCATCTCTTAATGCTATGAATTATATTTGATATGTATTATAGTGGAACTGCAAATGAATTAGGTACTGCTTTCTTGGCTAATAAAAACACAACAAAATTGCCCAAAATGAACAGAATTAGGTGTAATAGAATGCACAGAAGTGACATAAACAAAAACTGAAGCTTGAGATTGTTTGATTATTGCACGGGATAGGGTCAATTTAGCTCCAGCAGGGTCTGCACTAGAGAAAAGGCACCATTTTTGATGGGTTTTTTTTCCCAGTTTCTTTACAAAAAAGGAAATCTCTCTACTCTATTGCTGTAGATTGGAAATTTGAATTTGAAAAGCATGTCATTTGCAGTATCTACAGTCCAGAGGGTGGATGTGTAATAGAAAACAATATTTGGAAACATATTTGAGGCAGCTGGCCCACCAGAGTGAACATTAATGGTTGGTAATTCAGTATGCACATCACGTTACCCAAAAAGCCAAACCAAGACCATCAATCCCAGGACAGCCTTTGATTTTTTTTTCTGCTTCTTCAGAACAGAGAAATAAGCTTTTTAAAAGCTTTTCTTATTGACAAGAATGGTGAAAGTTTTTTTAGATATAGTTCTTGAAGAAATAACATTAATTATGCAGAAAGAAAAGATTCTCATAAGTCTCAGAGATTGTGTATTGGTGTGTGTGCGTATGTGTGCGTGTGCGTGTGCGTGCGTGTGTGTGCGTGTGTGTGCATTCCTCAGTATAACTCTGTGGATTACACTAGCTCAGGCCTGAGGAACTGCAAATTGAGAACAGGCAGCAGCAGAGGTGTGGATTGGCACTGGCATGGCATTGTATATCTCAGCGATGCCAGTCTCTCTATCCATTACTGTGGGCCTTGCCACTCTCCCAGCTCTTATCTGCAGACGCTGGCAGCTGCTTAGGGTGGCATTGCGACTCCTCTGGGCATTTTCGGCCCGTGTTTTGATCTGAGATGAGGGTAACGTTTTTTGCCGGGACCCGACCACACAGAGAGGACAGGGAGATCAGCCGAACGCCTATCGCCTTTTTTCTGCGTCACAAGGAGGCTCAGACAGGGAGATTAGCCGAACGCCTATCGCCTTCTCAGTGTCCCACAGGGCTCAGATGGGTAGACAGCTGATTCGCCAGGACAGGGGGTTTGAGCCAGAGGTGGCTCTCTGCCAAACTATAGTCTCTCACAGATTGGAGCTTATTGTGACCTAAAGCACCGTTTTAACCCTTTGAAGAGTAGGTTCTTTTTTTTTTTTCAAATTCTAAGCCAGTGTTCCAGAACTCTGTTGCTTTCAGTCACTAGTGGTGATCGTTACATCACCGTGGGAAGTTTACAGTGTCTTACAGTAGAGTCCAACAGTTTTCAAACTGTATCAGTGTTTGCTCTTCAGATTGATACGATTCCCTTTAATGTCTTAACCGATGCGTTTGCCCAAGAGGTAATATATCTTAAATCTTAAGATACCAAGTTGTCTTTCAAATTCTTTCCCCCTTTTATGTGCAAAAAGTGGTGGTTTTATAAAGGCCTTGCTGACCTTCTCATTAGATACAAGAATATGTCTGGTTCTTTTTTCTTTACAACTTTCTTCGTTTGTCGAGGGGTGAAGAGTCGACCTTGAACACCCAAGAAGAATTGTTGATTAAACAGATGACTCCATCAAAGTTCTCTCTGCTCTAATTAAGAGCTTTTTTAAAAGCACCACCAACCCACTTTCGTCAGTACCCTCTTGTTTTGAACTCTACAGAAAAACAAAAATATAGCATTTAATTTAATTATTTTATATAATAAAATAAATTCATTTTATTTTATTAGAGCCTTCGACGTTCTTGTTTGCTCAGTTTTTTGTTCCTTGTTATGTAGGTCTTCTACGGTAATTCCCTACTGCCGGTCAGTGGAGGGAGATGGTCGATCTCGGATTTGATGTAAAAAATCTCTTTTCAGGGAAGAGGTGGGATTAATGGTGGGCCTCGCCACGCTCGCTGGATTGAGAGGGGCGCTAACACATAAACTCCCACCGTCGTACCAGACGGTAAAAATACCGAAACCTGACAGCGCCCCCACTTCCCGCTCGAGGCTTCAGGTTTAACCGCGGAGCATTCTCGGCGTCCGTCATTGACGTCATCAAAGGATAAACAGGCACGGCAAATAGACGGGTATCCCGCAATTAGGAAAGGACTGTAATACGGGGGCGTAAATTGGGAAGCGAGCTCTCCGACAGCGGCGTGGGCGGCCCGGGCCAGCGAGCCGAAATTGGTACTTGGTGTAATGAAGCTGGAGTGCGGTCATTAGAAGCTCACGTCTACGCCCGCTACGTTTTTTTTAAGGTGCTAAATTTAGCATTACGGCGTTAAGCCCCTGCCCCTCAAAATGTCTGTGCACGCCCCCTGTTGGGGCCCAACAATATTTCCTAATTTTATCTCCCTGTAATTGAACATTTTTGATATTTTATTTTTTATTTTTCAAAAACTAATTAAAAGCGTACGGGCTGCGGAGGCAGTGACCTTCCTCTGAGACCGAACGGGCACGGTGTGGTGGCGGCGGCGGCGGTGTTTTTCTGGAAAGGCAGCTGTCCACATCATAAGGCGCTTTCTAAAATAATAATCCTCTCAAATGTCATCACGTATTAACGGGAAGATTGCTCTGTTATTGGGAGTCGCATCGCTGCCATTTTGTAAGTCCTCTCATCCAGGGCGTCTCACATTGTTTTATACTGTAACCATTTGTATAGCAGCAGGTATACATACACTGTATATTTATCCAGCTGTATAAATGGATGCAATGTAAAAGCTATGTAACAGTTGTGTAAGTCGCTCTGGATAAGGGCGTCTGCTAAATGCCTGTAGTGTAATGTAATATATATCAATGCAATTCAGGTATATTGCTTAAGGGTGCAATGACAGTGCTGTACTTCAGAATCAAACCTTTGGGTTACATGCCCAGTCCCCTCACGTTGATACTACACTACCCTTAAACATTAGCTGGTATTCTATATATTTCGTTATAAAATTCATTTATAGCATGCTGCAGATCTGGTACATACGTTTTTAAGCTCAATTAGGTTTTCCTCCAGTTTATGTGTTTTTACTACGTTTAGTAATATGATCAGCGCTTCTGCCAAATATTTAATACTTATGCCAATAACTATTACTGTTAACTATTGCCTATTGTATTACTTTTGCATCCTGAATCTTTAGAGAAGAGTCTTTATGCAGTGATATTTATATTTGTACATATTTTCTAATTATTATATAAACAATACACCAAATAAGTATTAATTTCTGTAACAAATAAGGTATTTGATGTTTCTGTGAAAGCTCTGCCCACAGATCACCATATTTACGTTAATCAGAGTGCCTGTGGAGATTCTATGGAGCAGCGGTAGGTCGTTGGTTGTTACCACTGCTACAGAGAGAGTGTTTGCTCACCTCTGCCCCCTGCAGGATACTTTCGGCGTGGCAGCTCCGCGCCGACTCAGCGGTCCTTCCAGGGCTGCATGCAGCTGATCCACGTGGACGACCAGCTGGCTGACCTGACCTCCGTGGAGCAGAGCGAGCTGCGCTTCTTCGAGAACGTCAGCCTGGACACGTGCGCCATCATAGACAGGTAAACTCCACTTCCTCTTCCTCCGTTCCAGTGCCCTAGCATAGACAGGTAAACTCCACTTCCTCTGTTCCAGTGCGCCATCATAGACAGGTAAGCTCCACTTCCTCGTCCTCTGTTCCAGTGCACTATTATAGACAGGTAAACTCCACTTCCATGTCCTCTGTTCCAGTGTGTTATTATAGACTGGTAAACTTCACTTTCTCGTCCTCTGTTCCTGCAGTCAACAAATCTGCCTTCCTTACGCGCAGTTGTTATGCTGGCTGTCAAGGGTTTTGTGTCTGAGCATTTAAGAAAGCAAGGCCAAATTGCAGGCTGCAAGCTACAATTTGTGTGCTGAAACCTCAAATCAGAAATGTGTGTGTAATTCTTTTTTCTTCTTCTTCAAGCAATTTTCCCATTCAAATCCTATTCAAAGAAAATGCGGGGCGGGGGGGAAGAGAAACGGGAAGAAATATGATTATGCATAACGATCTGGCACAGCGAACAGGTGCTTAGATTAATTATTCAGTTTCTCATTCTTTTCTTTGTGTTTTGCCAATACTTAAAGTGAAAAATTAGCATGTTGACATAAAATTTGCTTATTTACATAAGCAGAGACAAACACAATATGAACGTGTGTTGTTTCACACGGAGAAATGCATTGGAGTCTCCATGATAAATGGGATCGGATGATGACAATTGGTGCACCAGGGCCTTGGTTTCAACAGTCACTGATCTGATTTGAAATCAAGGAATTTAGTCGAAATCAATCACCCCCTTTCCCAAAACACCCCCAGCCCCCCACCAGCCGACGATCACAATCTCAACCACCCTTCCCCCCAGTTCTGCAATCTTTATAAACAATTTTTAAAAAGAAAATACATATATAATAACCCTTTTTCACTTAAGATGGGGTTCCCATGGAAGTTTGTGTGGGGGGGTTGAGTCAGGGGGGGCGGTGGGCGGGTCCCTGGTTCCGAAAAGGTTGCGAACCCCCCCCCCCCTCCTGCTTTAACGGCTAAGCGCATTGCGGTTTGATTGAATCCGGGCGGACCCACCGTTAGCGTTTTGCTGGTGTAAGGTTGAATTGCGCCGATGAGCGCTCATTTGGGAGGGGTGCTTGCTCAGCGGGCTCGAGCGCTGCTGGAGGGCTCTTCAAACCACAGCTTGCGCCAGCCGCAGATGCTCAACCGGCAGGTTACCCACCAACCCCCCCCCCGCCCACCCCGCCCCGCCCGCCCGTCCCTCCCCATCCCGTCCCGTAACCATGGAGCTAAAAACAAAAACAGCCCCCCCCCCCCCCCCCCCCTTTTGCCTGAGATATGGAAATGCCGTTCCGACAAAGGGCGCTAATTTCTAGAGCGAACAAAGCAGCGCGTGATCTCGGGAAGTGTGGGAATTAGCTCTGGCGCTAATTAAACTCGAGGCGTGCGGTGAGAACCAGCGTACGGAGAACAAGCGCACGCGTGCCTCTATGTGTTTGCGTGTACAGGCTTGTGTGCGTGTGATTGTGATTCTCACTCATTTAAACGCGGTCTGTATGGAGCCGCTTTTGTCTAAAATGTGTGCTCTTGTCTCCTTTGTAAATGTTTACACTTAATCGTCGATGACACACTTCTGATTCGGCGGCAGCGGATTCAAAATGAGAACGAGTACCTCTGGCTCTGTCTGTTTTTCTTCTGTTGCCATGCCAGCTTGTAAACACATCGTTTTCTTACTGGAAAACAGCAAAAAAATAACGGGCTGAACTGCTGACTAAATAATTTAAATGTGTTCAGACGACCTCACAAAACTGAATAGCCTATTTTCTGAGAACCCCTTCAAAACCAGATTTTGTTCATTGTCTCCAGGTTGTAATCAGTAAACAGTGAAGCAGCAGTTTATTTTATTTTTTTCATGAAAAAGCAAATGCATCCAATTCATTGCTTGTCAATGGGATAGTCTGTCTGTCTTTGTTGTACTAATGGTTGGCAGCCATTTTAGATTATTTTTCAGATGATAGTCTTTTACGTTTGATGAATGAAGACTCAGTGTTATTTTTTTTCAGTAGAAGTCCATTATCCTCAATGATGAGGATTTTGAAGAGTGTTTTTTTTTTTTTTTTTGGAATGTTTCTTTTTTTTTGTTGTTCAAAACTCTAAAGTCCGTCTTCTAAAGTCAGTGAACTCCATTGCTTTCAATCACCAGCAATTATTGTGTGCAGTACATCAGCATTAGAATGTTCAGTAAAGAACATTCTTATCACATATTTGTGAATTTACACCTCAAAGGGTTAAACACACCTTTTAACTGGCAGCTGACTGGACCACCTGAAAGTCCACGCGATTCCAATTTCATTTGTTCCAAGGTGCTAATTTATTTCTAAAGAAGTGAACCGGAACAAAGCCCTGACACCTTTGGAAGGAAACAAAGTTGACATCAAAAGACAAAAATTCAGTTATTCAAAAAAAAATTCCAAATTCCTTTTTTTTTTGTTTAATTTGGCACTTGTGAGTGAGAGTTGAGAGTTCAGTAGCAGTTGTGGCTGGCACTCACAGAGACGGTTGAGTGTTCAGTAGCAGTTGTGGCGGGCACTCACAGAGATGGTTGAGTGTTCAGTAGCAGTTGTGGCGGGCTCTCACAGAGATGGTTGAGTGTTCAGTAGCAGTTGTGGCGGGCTCTCACAGAGACGGTTGAGTGTTCAGTAGCAGTTGTGGCTGGCTCTCACAGAGACGGTTGAGAGTGTTCAGTAGCTGTTGTGGCGGGCTCTCACAGAGACGGTTGAGTGTTCAGTAGCAGTTGTGGCGGGCACTCACAGAGACGGTTGAGTGTTCAGTAGCAGTTGTGGCGGGCTCTCACAGAGACGGTTGAGTGTTCAGTAGCAGTTGTGGCGGGCACTCACAGAGACGGTTGAGTGTTCAGTAGCAGTTGTGGCGGGCACTCACAGAGACAGTTGAGTGTTCAGTAGCAGTTGTGGCGGGCACTCACAGTGACAGTTGAAAGTTCAGTAGCAGTTGTGGCGGGCACTCACAGAGATGGTTGAGTGTTCAGTAGCAGTTGTGGCGGGCATTCACAGAGACGGTTGAGTGTTCAGTAGCAGTTGTGGCCGGCACTCACAGAGACGGTTGAGAGTTCAGTAGCAGTTGTGGCGGGCATTCACAGAGACGGTTGAGTGTTCAGTAGCAGTTATGGCAGGCACTCACAGTGACAGTTGAGTGTTCAGTAGCAGTTGTGGCGGGCACTCACAGAGACGGTTGAGTGTTCAGTAGCAGTTATGGCAGGCACTCACAGTGACAGTTGAGTGTTCAGTAG
Organism: Anguilla anguilla; assembly: GCF_013347855.1. NCBI lineage: Eukaryota > Metazoa > Chordata > Actinopteri > Anguilliformes > Anguillidae > Anguilla > Anguilla anguilla. The sequence goes on along the minus strand of NC_049208.1, from coordinate 7,093,474 downwards.
CAGTTGTGGCGGGCACTCACAGTGACAGTTGAGAGTTCAGTAGCAGTTGTGGCGGGCACTCACAGAGATGGTTGAGTGTTCAGTAGCAGTTGTGGCGGGCACTCACAGTGACAATTGAGTGTTCAGTAGCAGTTGTGGCTGGCACTCACAGTGACAGTTGAGTGTTCAGTAGCAGTTGTGGCGGGCTCTCACAGTGACAGTTGAGTGTTCAGTAGCAGTTGTGGCGGGCACTCACAAGGACAGTTGAGTGTTCAGTAGCAGTTGTGGCTGGCACTCACAGTGACAGTTGAGTGTTCAGTAGCAGTTGTGGCGGGCACTCACAAGGACAGTTGAGTGTTCAGTAGCAGTTGTGGCTGGCACTCACAGTGACAGTTGAGTGTTCAGTAGCAGTTGTGGCGGGCTCTCACAGTGACAGTTGAGTGTTCAGTAGCAGTTGTGGCGGGCACTCACAAGGACAGTTGAGTGTTCAGTAGCAGTTGTGGCGGGCACTCACAGAGACGGTTGAGAGTTCAGTAGCAGTTGTGGCGGGCACTCACAGTGACGGTTGAGTGTTCAGTAGCAGTTGTGGCGGGCACTCACAGAGACGGTTAGCTCCTGGCAGTACCCTGCCACCGTGCCCGTCAGACACATCGGCGTGGCGGATGCGCGCCAGTCATCTGTCTCGTATTATTCGCCGAATTCCAGACGGTCTGGGTCTTGTTATTCACATTTCACATCCAGGCGCATTAACGGATTAGAGACGCGCAGGCGGCGTGTTGAATCAGCAGAGCCTTTTCACCGCGAGAAGCTCAAATCCGCTAGACGCCCAGATCCCGCCTTTGTGAAACTCGTCGTTTGCAGCAGAGCTTGCATTGGAACGGAACACTGAGACAAAACATTCATTTAACAATGAGTTTCTTCCTCCACGGAAACTGGGATTCCATCCATCCATCCATCCATCCATCCATTATCTATACCCGCTTATCCAGGGCAGGGTCGCCGGGGGTGCTGGAGCCTATCCCAGCGTGCATTGGGCGAGAGGCAGGATTACACCCCTTGACAGGCCGCCAATCTATTGCAGGGCGGGAAACTAGGATCGTGACATGGAAATGGTGAAACTCGGGGGAAAGTGTTTGGTGGGATGCCCTCTGCAGCAGCAATGGAAGGGTTTTATTGCAGTGCGCTATAGGGCTTGGTACAATGGGATTTGGCATAATTTTTTTTATGAGCTCAATATAGGGACACTGAGTTATTGATTTTTTTTCCCCCCAGTGAGTATTATTCAAATACTCAATGTCCTGATTATCTTTCACGAGACAATTGTAAGGTAAACTGTAAATCTACAGATCAAACTACGGAACTGCAGGCTTTTAACTCCAGAACATTAACTCTTGAGAAGCACTATAAATACTGACCTCACAGCTCTGGAAAAAAATTTAAGAGACCGTCCAGTATTTTTTGAAGAAGAATTGGCATTACTTCCCCAAAAATTGATTGTTGAAACCTTCCTTAGTGAAGGCATTGTTATTTTTATTATTTATTAATAGATATAAACTTGCTTTGTTTGCATAAATATTCAATGTACAACGACACTGTTTATTTTTGGTATTTTGACCAGTTGTTAGTTTCTTGCAAATGAGTGTTCTGAATCCCAGTGTTTTTTTTTGTTGGAATTAAAATCAAATTGGGCCTATAGTTTATAAAAAAAAATTTAAGTGTAGATTTTCCACAGATGTACCCATAAACTGTGAAACTGAAAATTTGAATGTGGTCTCTTGATTTTTGTCCAGTGCTGTGATTGGTCAGCTATAACTGAGAGGAATTTTGGGCGAATGTGCCGTCTTTACTTAGACGTGATATAAAAATGACCCTCAGTCTGACATTTTCTCTTCTCCATGGCAACGTGACATCATCCTTGCCTGGCTGCGTGTATACCTGGCAGTGTCAACAGTCTAATTCAGGGGGTGGGCAATTATGGTCCTGTAGGGGCGGTTTTTGTTTCCACCGATTACTCACTAGCTAAACGAGCTAATTGGCTGTATAAACCCAACACTGGTTTCACTCGTTGATCAGATCACAGTAAAGCGTTTCGTACGGGGACACGTGAACAGTCTTCGGCTGTCATTCCTGTGCTTATCAAGAAACGTCGCTAAAATGTCACATTCCACGAACGTTATAGCTAATTAAGTGATTAAGGCCAGAAGTTGGCGTGAACGCTAGACACAGATACGGCCCCCGTTGCCCACCCACCCCTGGTCTAATTTGTACAGATCCCTGACTATACTGTCATTACAGTGGTTTTTTTTATGTAGTAATCGGGAACGTAGTGTTAGCATTATAGTTCCAATGTCAGTAAAAACCTAGCCTTGCTGTGCTAATGATGTGTCAGATGAGGCTTGATTGAGACCGATGAAGTGTATTTGAGCAATGTAAGGGGAACCTGTCGCTCGATCAGTCTTTGACGGGGAGCTCCGACAGCACTTAAATGTCTATATCAGCCAGGGAATTTTGGGTCAGACAAGAGAGATCTTGAGATGTTAAAAATTGCTTTTGCTCCGTTTTACTTCCATCTTTCGGATGAGACGTTAAACCGAGGTCCTGACCCACTGTGGTCATTAAAGACACTCCTCAAAAAGAGTGGGGGGTTCGCCGGTGTCCTGGCTAAATTCCCACCCTGACTCTCTCAAACTGCCGCCTAATCATCCCCTGGTTTAATTGGGTTAAAAGATCGATCGTTCTCTCCGTCTCCACCTCAGCTGATGGTATGCGGTGAGTGTTCTGGCACAAAATGGATGCCGTGCGCCACCCAGGTGGGTGCTACACATCGGTGGTTACTGAGGCGAGTTTCCCCCTAATCACTATAAAGTGCTTTGACTGAGAAAAAGCCTTATATAAATGCAACAAATGATTATTATTATTATTATTATTATTATTATTGTTATTATTATTATTAATAATAATAATAATAATAATAATAATAATAATAATAATTACTTGTCAGGTTCATCAAACTGGCTTGGTTAACACTGATGTGAGATTAGTCTGCCCAATTTTGGATTTGGTTTGTAAATCACCCGGTGTCAGATATGACTTGTAATTGATAATATTTTTAGGGAGATAGAACCGCAGTTGGAGACAGTGACTGTACGTCAGAGACTTTTTTCTCCACCAATCCCTGTTAGGCATTGTACTGCCAACCCACCATTAGGCATTATCATTTTGCATTGTTCCTGTAATTGCTGGATTGCATAAAAGTTGTCATTATATTATCCAGACGCGTAGCAAAGCATAGAGGACCATGTGACTGCTCTGTAGAAGGCAGCAGCTACCCCCCCCCCCCCCCCCCCCCCAGCGTTACTGTGACTGTAGGGAGATTTGGCCAGGTCTATTCCCAAAATAAATGTAACTGCCTTATTTGAATTTGTACAGTCAGTAGAGCCCAACTTAATCAAATACCATGGGCAGGACAAGGACTGAAATGAAGGTGAAACCTTTATTGAATAAGAACATGAATACATAAATGGGAAATTATTTATGAATTACAGAATTTGAATAAATGACAGTTAACGGACTGATTAATAAGAGCAAAAAAATGATGACTGGTAATTTTTTTTTTTTGAGATTTCCCCCTGAATAATACGCACAATAACAATGACAGTAATTTTCCGGTGCTACTATGAGGCTGTTTTCAGCATCAGTATGGACACAGTCTAGATTCAGCGGTTTGAGAGGAGAGGCCAGTTCTCAGTTTAACATTTTAGATTTAAAAAAAGGTGCCTAAATATAATCTGTCATTAACATTTCACTCAATTGTATCCTGTTGCAAGAAAGAAGCCATAAACCAATTTAAAAAGAAACTGCAAGGCAAGTCACTGGCCTTCACAAAACAATTACAAATAAATAATGTTAAATCATGTTTAAAAATAATAACAGATATGTATGTGGTGTTCATTTAAGCATGTACTGTCATTATTATGCAGTGCTATTTTGACTCTTTTCTGTTTGTCCCTCTAGGACCGCTGTGCCTTTGGGTTCATTTCTTAAAGAGCATCAGTCAAATATCAGAAATACGATATAAAGTAATACTGCCATTTAGCATTAGTTTCCTTGCCGAGCCGCTTTTTAAGTTAATTTACATGGAGAGCCACTTCAGCTTATGCCGTTCATCGATAAATAATCTGAAAACAGTCATTCAGCCACCCTCGGTCTTAGTCTTATAGAATTCTCCACGGATGAATTCGATTTTTCACTTTTTTTCTCCCCCCCCCCCTCGTTCTTGCAGCTTAGGCCGTTGCGCGGTGAGCTAGCGTTTGAATCCCTGCTCGGTTGTTTTTCCGTTAGCAGCTGTGTGAAAATACATTACGTGGCTGAGTGGTTAAATGAGCAAGCAAGTCGTGCGCCAACTTACATTTCTGTTTTATGTCGAAAATAAAAATCCCCCCACACCACTACCACAGAGTGATGCATTTATCAGGCTAGTTGCTCAAGAATACGTTGTGTAAAATTCATCCGATGGGCAGTTGGCTTTTCAATAATATGGATTTTTTTCCCCATTCCTATTGTCGTAAACATTTGTTGGTTGTAAAAACAGAGATGAACTAACATAGTGCTTCAAAAAATGCTTCGAGTTCAAAGCTTAAAATCCAAAAGTTTGACTTATTTATCTTCATGAATTGTGTTACGTATGCATTTCCATATTATAAACGTGCAACATAGTCATTATTTTGTGAAAGAAAAACAAACGAAACACATTAGTTTTTTTAAAAAAAAAAGAGCTTGACTGGTGTCCTCAAAAACCATGCCCGATTTCAAAGCAAAGGCACGCCATACTGTAATTAGGTAAATACGCGCCTCATACCGCGCCCTTTTGTAAACAGTCTTTTGAGTGTAAAAAAAAAAAAGGCAATTAAATGAGAGAGGCCCTCAAAGGGCTGTGGCAAAGGAAGGAAAAATGCCAGGCTCAGATGAGAATGTGCGGCTGTGGCCTTTAGAGCTGACGCTGTTTTATTAGCGTGCGCTACCTGCGTGCTGTGCTAGCAGCCCTGTGGCTGAGAGCTGGTAATTGTCACAGGGGTGAGGGGTGGTATTTGGAGTTTAGAGAAGGGTTTGCATGATATAACCCTTCTTTTATTTATTTTTTTTGCTTCGGTGACGTAGCTGTGCGCCTTCACTCCCTCAGTGGCTTTCAGTCTGACTGCAGTGTGGCTAAATTCTCTCTGCCCTCGTGCTTGTGTTATTATTATTTTTAATTTTTAGATGCAGAGCACCTCATGGACCCGGCCTGTAACTCACTTACTCACTTACTCACTCTCTCACTTACTCACTCACTCACTCACACACTTACTCAGTCACTCACTCATTTGCTCACTCACCCACATCCTCACTACCTCACACACTCACTCTCTCACTCACTCTCTCACTCACTCTCTCACACACTCACCCACTCACTCACACACTCACTCACACACCCACTCACTCACACACTCAGGCAGGCTGGAGATTCTCCACAAGGGGGAGCTACTCGTGCTCAAGCAGCTGAAATAGGTGAGAGTGGTGCTTCCTGTCCGTGACGCTGTGTGTCCTTGTGTCCTTGCCCCCCCCCCCCCCCCCCCAGGTGTATGCCGAACCACTGCGAGCACGGGGGCGGGTGCAGCCAGACCTGGGACAGCTTCAGCTGCGCCTGCGACGGGACGGGCTACACCGGCGCCACCTGCCACACCTGTGAGGGCGTAACCGTTTCCATGGCTTCACACAAAAAAAAATGGGCGGAGCTACATGTGCCGATAATGATCAGATAATAATGATACATTGGATTCACCGACTTCCTGATCAGGGGGGCCACCAGGGATACTGGGTCCCAGTGAAAAGACCTTCAATTGGGCCCCACCTGGCTAGGCCCCCAAATTCTTGTACAATTGCAGCACAATTTTTTGAGGGCCCCACCCAGTCAGGGCCCTTGGAATTGTCCTAACTCACCCCCCACCCCTTCCCAGCCCCCCCCCCCCCCCCCCCCCCCAAATACGGCCCCACTGTGCCCAATCTGCACAAGGCCTAGTTCAACAACAGATCCTTTTTAAATTCAGCCTGCTTTCCTTTGATTCAGCCTAAACACCGAAGAGCCTTGTACATTTCGTACAATGTGCACATCTCAAGTTTTCTCTTAAGTACAGTTCCATTCATTACCTCTAAAGTTCAGCTCCTTGCTAAAACTGATGCACCTTGTCCTGAATTCAACCCTCTTTTGTCATTAATTTTAACTAAAGAAGAATGAAAACCCATTCTGCCAGGTCACCTTGGACACCGAGGCAGAAGAAACCATTCCCTGACTACCGAAATATGAAATATAAACTGAAACTCCTACATTTACGCAATAATCTTGTTTTTTTTTTTTCCGCCACAGGGTCAAATCCATAATAGGATGTCATATCATATGTAACTATAATATTTTCCATTAGGGCATATCTGTGTCTCAAATCAAGCACAGATTATTGATTATATTTAGTATATTGTTGACAGTGAGGGCAATTTGTTTTTCTCCTGTTAAAGGATCATCAGTCTCTTTTTTTTTTTTAGTTATGTCCTCCATGGCATTGAATTGCTTACATGATTACATGATATGCACTCTGTGAAGCAATCTGTCTCAATTTGTTCAAGAACTGCACACACACAACATGAAGGGCACCATTGTGCTGACGCATTAGCGTTGATTTTCATTAACGAGATATTTGTGAACTGCTTACCATTTACTGGATTTCTTTTTCAGTGATGAAAGGCATTAATCATTTGTATTTACAGTCTTCCACTTGCTGTAATTTCTTTTGATTCCTATTCTGTTTTTTTTTTTTTGGTTTTTATAGCATGAAGATGTCCTTCATTCTATGGTTCCATTAAATTTCATTTTTATTTATTAGTTTTTTTTCCGCAATATATGAGCACAGCTAGAGGGGCTCTAACCGTTTTCCACTAAAGTTACAGTATATTTATGTCTCAATAACATTTTCATGTTATTATGTCCCTCTCCTTCTAATAGATATAGTTTGTATGTATTTAGAATTTGTACTTCGGTTACATCACATTACATTACAGGCATTTAGCAGACGCTTTTATCCAGACCAACTTTTTGTGTCCTACCGGGGAATCGAACCTGTGACCTTTAGGTTACAGGACCAACTGCTCTCTGGCCTGGTTGCTATGGCCAGGTCTGGTACAATTGCTCGGAACAGTCAGGTAAATGCACTTCCGTTTCTCCTGCTAGTGTTAGTCACACTGGGGCAGCAGTATTGTATAATGGGTAAGGAACTGGGCTTGTAACCTAAGGGTCATAGGTTCAATTCCCGGGTTGGACACTGCCCTTGTACACTTGAGCAAGGTACTTAACCTGCATTGCTTCAGTATATATCCAGTTGTATAAAAATGGATACAGTGTAAATGCTATGTAAACAGTTATGTAAGTTGCTCTGGATAAGAGTGTCTGCTAAATGCCTGTAATGTAATGATACCAGGGTCTGTTGAATTAATTCAATGTCATGAAATAATTTCTGATCAGGCACCCGATGTAGTTATGCTGCATGCCTCCCAAATTTGAAGGCATTTTCTTTACTCAAATCTTAGAGCAAAGTAAATTGTGGTTGTATTGAAGCCCTAGAGCAGGGCTGCCCGGCCCTGTTCCTGGAGATCTACCATACTATAAATATTTTCATTTCAACCCTAATTTGGCTCTCCTAATTCTTCTAATTAGCAGCTCAACAAGGTCAGCAGTTGCTGATCGAGGTGTGCTTTGTTAGGGCTGGAGTGAAAACCTACAGGACGGTAGATCTCCAGGAGCAGGGTTGGGCAGCCCTGCTGTAGCTGTTGATTGAGGTGTGCTTTGTTAGGGCTGGAGTGAAAACCTACAGGACGGTAGATCTCCAGGAACAGGGTTGGGCAGCCCTGCTGTAGCTGTTGATTGAGGTGTGCTTTGTTAGGGCTGGAGTGAAAACCTACAGGACGGTAGATCTCCAGGAACAGGGTTGGGCAGCCCTGCTCTAGCTGTTGAATGAGGTGTGCTTTGTTAGGGTTGGAGTGAAATCCTACAGGACGGTAGATCTCCAGGAACTGGGCAGCCCTGTCTTGGAATGGCATGTTACTTACATCTGTGGCAGTGTAGAGCAGGGTCCTCTGGATCACTGTGTTCTTCAAGCCTTTTGTAAAGGTATATACAAAATGTCCCCCCCCCCCCCCTCGCCCACACTGATAGACACCACCATAACCAAAGCAGCCAGCTTTTTTTTACAGGAAGTACAAATGACAATGAAGTCTTCTGAAGAAGCCCTACTCAAGAAAACTATTCAGTTTTTTTTCTCGCTGCTGTCTGACACCTGCTGCCAGCCCAGATGATATAATGCACATCTGTGATGAAAGAAGGCAGGCCTTGATAGCGCATTTTCTCTTCAATGTGTGGCGGTATTCATCAAAGCAAGGCAAGCCCCCCCCCCCCCCCCCCCCCCGCCCTGTGGCGCGCCAAAACAGGAAGCGGTGTTTGAGCGATTTCGTCTTTATTCCTCTTCACTGTTTAAGCCACGCTGAGAATGCTAATGACTTTACAGATAGATTTTTTTTTTTTTTTTTTTTTTTTTTTTTTTAAACCAATCACCACGCTGGTTCAGTTTAACAGGGCTTGTCACATGACAGTGGTGATTATTACAATTACATGGAAGGACGCTGGTAGCCGAATGGCCGTGTCTGAATCACGGCCATTTTTATGCAGCGTTGTGACAATGAAACGTGTCAAAATAGCCAGCGTTGTTTCTGAAAAGAACAGTGCAATGGTCATGAGAGAAATACGGAGGGAGGGAGGGAGGGAGAGAGAGAGAGAGAAAAGAATAATTGGAAGGACTGGACTCCCAATTATCTTGAATGTAAAAAACTAAAAAGTGTCCCTTGTTAAACTGTTAGCAGAACAACAAGCCTTTATTATCAGGCCTTTACAGGGCTTACATGGTCGTTGTTTTTCCTGTTTCCCCACGCATTGTTTCTCTCAGCGTGCGTGTTTGGGGCTAGCAGTAGCATGCTTGTTCCGGGCTAGCCGTAGCGTGCTTGTTCCGGGCTAGCAGTAGCGTGCTTGTTCCGGGCTAGCCGTAGCGTGCTTGTTTCGGGCTAGCCGTAGCGTGCTTGTTTCGGGCTAGCCGTAGCGTGCTTGTTCCGGGCTAGCCGTAGCGTGCTTGTTCCGGGGTAGCCGTAGCGTG